>NC_132942.1:33565000-33567500 GCF_034638445.1 Ciconia boyciana | reverse complement strand
TAGAAAAAGTCTACGTGTTTCTTCCTGTGAAAAATGACCATTTTATTGGGGGAGGGAGGAGGATCACCAAGTACTGTAGAAATTTTGGAGAGAGAGAGAGAGAATTACAAAGGAGTCAGCTGTAACAAAGCAGAGTGCAGGTTGCTAAATGAGCCAGCTGGGAGATACCTTTGATGATGAGGCAGGGTTTGGTGCCTGCACACGAATCTGTGTTGATTTAACTAAAGCCATGTTTTTAAACACATTTAACTTTGTTTTCACAGCAATATACTACAACTTGCATTGTGTTAAATCAAAATAGGGCATTCTTGTACCAAAATCAGGTTGGCACTTGCTACAATCTAGCTGTAACTAGTTAGAAATAAATCTTAGCTGGAGAAGTAGGATCTGAGGAAATGCTCCCTTTGCCTTTAAAAAGGCTGAGCAGTAAACAGAGGAAGGCAATGGCTTCATAGAATAGGGTTAAACCAGGCAGCTTGTCCATCCTTGTCCAAGGGTAGAGCCGTGCACAGGAGCTGCCTTTGATCCTGCTCCGCAGAACTGGCAGAGGGAGAAAGCACTTTTTGAGGATGCTTTGCAATCAACGTCAGCAGTTTTTATGTGGGATTAGCCATCATTGTGCTGCTTCACTTTCTTTAATGTAACTGATGAACTAATTTTATAAGCGGTACTTCCCCTTTCAGCTGTGCCCCTTTATATTTAAACCTTAGTATGTTATCCCATGCCAAGAAGAGAAGTCTCAGTTCACCAAGGCTGGCTCTTTCCTTTAGGATCACTGTTGCATTGTTCAATTGTTCACTTATCTGCCTTCTCAAAAGAGGGTCAGAAACCTCTGTCATGGGGGGAAAAAAAAAAAAATCTTCTGAGTGTTTGGACCTGAATGCCTGCTCACAAGGTATTGGTGGGACTTGTGGTGCAATTTTCTGTGTCTGCTGAGGGCCTCCTGTAGAGATAAGACCCTAGAAATAAGATATCTTGTGTGCTTTTTGACTGTACCCTGAAAGAGATAGTACTGATAAAAACTAAGGACTCTTGTTTTCCTGTGTTTAATGTTACTTACTGAGTGTAGTGTGGAGTTAACGTCCAAAAAGGTTCTCTGTATAAAAGCAAGTTCCTTCCTTGGTTGGTTTGAAAGGCAGGAATAGGCGAGGATCATCCAGGTTACTTGTATAGCAGTGCTTGCTTAGTACCTGTTTTGGCTCCTGTCTCTACTGAGGATTTCTGGACAGTAAAAACCCAAGCGAGAGAAGTTAGTGGTCTGTGCATCTTTCTGCTTTTCAGTATGTGTCATTAAGAAGCTAAACTTTGTAATGAAGAAGTCTACTTGAAAGAATTGTGCTATGTTGAAGGCACACTTTTGTGATGCATTAGAAGAATAGCGTGCACTATTGCAACAGGAAAAGGCTTCCTTGCCAAATGTACTTGAATTTTATTAAGTCCTACCATCTGCTTTCTTTGTAGTATTCTTAATTTCATGAGAAAAAGATCTAGGTGTTTTAAATTTTAAAAAAATGCCTTATAATTCCAATTCTTTGTTTTTGTTTCCAGTATTCCTTTGTTGATGCTTCTTACTGATACCCAGATCCCTTGAGTTTCTCTGCGTAGCCATGTCCAAGGAGAACCTAGTTGCTTTCAGTTGCTCTCTTTGAAGCATCAGTGGGCTTCGTCTTCAGGGAACTGTAGGATTACAGCCTTCTGTTTCAAGCCACTCCCAAGTTTGATACAGGATATCTTCCCCATTTTCCTTATTGCGAACATTTTCTAGGCCAGCAGAGAGGCTCCATTTTGTCCAGGTTGCTTTTTTGATGAGGAGACAAAGTATATTGCAAAGACGGCAGACAGCGTGCATTTCTGTGAAAGAACATGCCGCTCTTCCTTTGTTTTAAATGCTTTTTTAATATTTTAGGGCTTGTCTACAGAGAGAGATTATATCACGTTATGGTAGGGTGGGAATTTAAAGTAGCAATTTTGAAATGAATTAAATTAATTCAGAATAAAACATTCCTGTTCTGGCACAAATTAATCATGAATAATTAATTACAAATAATTAATGAGGAGTAACTATTCGGTATTTACAAGCCCTTAACAGTTTTAGTTCTCTCCCAGCATCTCTGTCAGATACCTGATTACTGGCAGCAGCACCTCTAGCCTGTGTTAGAGCAAGTAGAACAAGTGCCAAACGAAGGTACACACCTTTTTGTATCCTCTCTCGTAGGTGACTGTTCTGGTGCTCAAGGAGGTTGATAGTACGTGTGATTTTACTCACTAGCCTTGTTGGTTTCGCAGAGTCTCCCCATAGCGAATGCTTGTAGTGAATTTATGGACCAACTGTCACATATTTTGCAATATGAAATGGATAATTAATTTTGTGAATATTTCTGTACTATCGTGGGAGTGTGTTGTAGAGACAGAGCAGGTGCCAGGGTGCTGTCCCGCGCGACTGCAGAGCAGGGGGACTTGTGCGATCGGGCAGCAAGTGTGCCAGCAGTGGCCTTTGCTG
>NC_132942.1:33102500-33237500 GCF_034638445.1 Ciconia boyciana | reverse complement strand
CGCATACTATAAAGTCATCCCACAGACTTGTGTGGGAATGCACACGTGCTTACACAATACACGAGCGTAAGTTGTCTCCGAGCTGGGGCCTCGTAGCCTAATCCTTACTTACAAAGATTCGTAAAAGAGACATGAAAATTTGCCTGGGGCTAAAAGCTGGCACATTACATTGTTCCATTTCAAATCCACCCTCCTTTTGTATTTACTTTTACGTTTATTTTTATGTGGTATTCGCTCCCGGTGTGAGAGGGACAGAGGCCCCCGAGGATGCTGGGTGCACGAGGGGCCACCAGCCCATCACCCGCAGAGGTGCACCCGCAGCACCGTCCCGGCCGCCTCCGCCTGCAGTCTGGACCCCACTTGCCAGCCAGAGGCCACCGGCCGCTAATTAGGAGGGTGGTAATTTTAGCGTCACTGCGGGTCACCCAGTGCTGGCTGGTTGCTGTATGTGTTGCATGCAGACCAATAATCAACACCCAGAGTTGAGGGGTGGCTTTAGCTCTTACCCATGTCCCTAAACCCAAGTGTTGCCACCCAGAAAAGGGCACATGATGAATATGCAGCAAATCCATTAGATGCTAAAGGAAACAAAACCAAAATCCCCTTCCAATAACTTCTGTGACAGTCAGTACATAGAGGACCCGGCGCTACTGAGGGTTTTATTTTGAATTAAATTGTAGAAGTACAAGATATTGAAGTTTCCATGGACAGTGGGACACAAAGGGTCCATTTAGGGTGTTTAGGGCTTTTTTTTGATCGTTTAGGGTAAAAGTGATCCACACCTATCTCTGAAGAACTTAAGCCAAACATAGCATGTCAGGTAGCAAAGAGGCAAACGTTCCTGCCATCAGTACCTAGCACACTGAAGCCTTGCTCCAAGCCCTGCTGCCTATGGGAGAGCCACTCAGTCTCACATAAGCTGCATTGACTTCCATCGTCTTCCAGAGAGAAGGTTTACTTACATGAAATCAATGGCAGGCTCCGGGCTTTCAAGCAAAGCGATACCCACTTGGGTGTCTCTGTGTATAAACCAAAATCATTTTGCCACAAAACTAATGTATACAGTGGTTAGAGGGGGACAAAATATTTGCCTTCTAGAGAAGCCATGCAATTCCTCTGATTTCAACAAATAATCTGACCCGGGTAACTTTTCTCTATCTCCCGTTATGGTAATCAGAACAGAGAGGTCTATAAATGTACTTAAAGAGACAACTAAAAAAAAATTAATCTGTGGTTTAACTTAAAGGTCAACTCAATACATATTGAGAAGTCAACTGAAATTCTGCCATTAAATATAATCACTCCTTCTAGGGTGGTAAATACTGCATGGAAATACCCATCAGGAGCCAAATTCTGATCTCAGATGAACGCAGGACTGGAGCTGCACGCGGATGGAGGAGAGCAGGGCTGACCTTGCATACAGAGCCCTTCCAGTCTGAGCCTCTAGGTATCAAGACCCAGGCCACTGGAAAAGCTCCTTTAAATTCCATAGGATGTGATTAATATCGTGAGACATTAAAAAAAAATAATAAAAATTCTGGGTTTCTTTTGGGACTTTTTGCTAGCTTTCTGGATTCCTGCTTTCAAGCATTTTCCACAACTCTAAAGGCTAGAGAGTTACTTTCTTATAAAAAGAAAGGAGAGGTATTTTTCTATAATCACGTGGCTACCACAGCGAGAGCCTTTCGGAAATAGGAAACTGCCCCAGCCATCACAGTAAAATCTGGAAACGCGAGGCCAGCCGGAGGACCCTGAGCCCCCACTCCTGCTTCTCGGCTCTGCGGCAGGCGTCTGTCCCGAGCCATAATTCCACACACAGTCATTCACAACCCCAAACCAGTTTTCCTAGTCTTTAACAGAAATAAGTAAATTGAATAAGGCTTAACTAGCATTTTATACGTGTACAAACTTATTCTTTAAATTTTAATATATGGAAGGTACATTATAGGCAGTATCTTCTAAAACAATGTTAAAGATTTGAGTACTGGGGTGGGGGGGAAGGCACAAAGGTCAGATTTAAATACTGAAGGTATTTAAAGCATAAAAAAATTAGATAAAACTGTTTGCATGTATTTTTGTATACATGTGTCCTGACAGTGTCACCATCAGCATGGGCTCTAGAATTCATAATCCACTGTGCTATTTTTTAAAATAGTTTGATTTGTTTATTAACTGTGCTTTCCTATTTCCATGAGATATAGACATCGACAGTGAATAGACCTTTTCTAATTGAACTGATAGCTTGAAAGTGAACATGTCCTTGAATTTACACTGAAAGATAGACAGTGATTATTTATAATAAGGGATTTAGTCAACTGCCTTTCCATTTGTACAGCAAGGACTTTATCAACAGACCCTGTTTAGGTAAATAGTGCCAAATAAGATAAATTCTGTATTAAAGGACGAATGTCTCGCAGTGTCAGATGTACAAGGAAGAGACATTTGGCTGATGATATGTCCTGTAAGTATAAAAGAGAGTATTAAGATAACACTTTATGCTAGCATTAATACATCAAAGTTCTGGACTGACCTGTTTCATCCAAAGTGAAAGCGAGGATGCTCTTAATTCCTATCTAAGATTAATTTAATTCAGAAGGCATTCAGCCTTATGTCCTGTTTTGCAGCTTTATAAGAATTGCTGGATTTGCAAAAGAGCACGGCTCTACGTACGTTAATAAATGGTCTGTATTTGTCTAGCCAGAGTTGAAGCCTTTCTTTAAAAACACACACACACACACACACACAACTCTGGCTCTGTGAGCTTGCTTTGCCCACAATATTAGAGCTTAGCTATCTCCTTGCTGAAGGGCCTATTTGTCTGCTTTAAGTGAAATCACTCAATTCTCAAAAGTCAGTGGAGGACTTTGGAAGGGGGAGGGCTGGGAGAGGCCACTCCAAATAAGTTCCATTAATCAAAAGACACAGTCTAATGTAACTAATATTTTACAATTAGAGAAGACAAGATGGAACTAAAAGCCATCTATCTCTCTTACACCACATGATCATCGATTCATAATCAGAAGACTGAGAGTCGCACAAAGATGCATTTACAGGGGCTGGGGGAGGGGGCTTGGTCGGAGCCGGAGATAATGAACACGATGAGAAGGAGCGGCGCTGAAGGCTGGGGAAAGATGACAGAGTGGTTCAATGGTGACGGATGACACGAAGATGAGTACTGATACCTGACAGGCAGCGAATGATGACTGCAGTCCTTTCCCACCATTATGATCCTCAATTATCTTGGTAAGGACTAAGAGGAAAAAAAAAGCCGAAGTGGCTCAGCCCATCCGTTTATTTATAAGCTGGGATAATGCTAGAGTGTGCCAGGCTGCTGGGAAAGGCCACCTTTTCACAATTTGATCAGCACTTTATAGGAGCTGTAGTTTTCATTGTCAGCGCTCATGGGCACAAGGGGAAATGGGTAAAATACAGTACTTGTCCATCTGTTTTGTAATAAAATTCCTAAATCTTCAAAGGGAGTTATTTTTTTTCTTTCACTGCCACCTTCAGGAAAAAACCCAAAACCCTGAGCTAACCAAAAAAATAAAAGAGAAAACTCGCTTTGTATTTGCACGTAGAATTAGTGGGCTGCAGCCTACACTCCCAAAATTACACGAACAGATTTATCCAAATGTATAATACGTGGCAGGGAACAAGCCAGCGTGAGGAAGAGCCGGAGCTGCGAGGAGTGCAGGAGCAAAGTGAAGGGGAACTTTTAAAGATTCTTCATTGATTTAGGGAATTATTAATAAAAAGGGAAGAAAGTTCGCTTGAGACTGCTTTGTAGTTGCAGAAGATGCCACAGGCTAGCATTTCTATACCAAAGAATATGCTGTTCTGCTACATTATTTATTTTTAAAGACACAGATCTCCTAGCTATGTTGGAGTCATTGCTTTTGAGAAAAAGAAAAACAAATTAAGATTAATGTTCTACACAGCTCCCGATAGCAGTAAATATTTGATCAGAACAATTCACATTTAAATGTTGACATACTAAAAATCATATTTTGGAAGAAATATTTCTTCTTCATGCTTTAACCGTAACTTTCCTTTCCCATCCCCTTCCCTCCTTGTCCTCTTGGAAGAACAAAGTCAGGCAATGTAGCACCACATTTCCCACCCATGGAAAAAAAAATGAGCAAAACCAAGTCAAAAACACCTCTGCCTTTTTTTTTTTTTTTTTTGTTTAAAACAAAAAAAAATATCACAGGTACTATACAGGTCACGGGTGCTCTGCCATTTTGCCTGCCTTTTTCCTCTTGAAGCTTTATCCAGAGGAGTGGGCTGCTCGGTTTAGTGACCTGAGGGGCAGCCCCTGAGCCGGCTGCTCGGCGGAGCTGCTCGGCGGAGCTGCACGGCAGAGTGGTCGGCACCGGCACAGGCAGGCATGGCAGGCTGCCCCGCAGAGCCCCGCTCTCCGCCGTGCCAGGGCACAGACACACAGCAAAGGTGCCACGCTGCATGTTTTGGGGTGGCGACAGTCTAGTCCATCACAGGAATGGGTTTACAGGTCTGTCTGCAGCACAACCTGATAATGTGGGACAGGAACAAAACAGCAAAGAGCCATCTATAGCACCAGTTTCCACATGCACGCGTGAGCATGAAGAAGCAGGTAGACAACCTGAGCCCAGCTAACGCTTCAAGCAGCTTAAATACCAACACATCAGGCTTCACCTGACTCCATGTAAAAACTTCCCATATACTTTTCTTGGCTCCAGGACTGTCAGCACAAGTATATCAGCAAAAAAAAACCCCACTGTATGCCCATCAGAAAGGAGCTATCTCATGCGGTGGAAGCAAAACCCACCCAAGTCACACCAGTTCCTGTTGGCCAAGTAGCCTATAGTCATAAGCATTAAGAGCATTAAAGTTCAGCAGGTGCCTCTCACTATCAGAGATGTTAAGGGTGGAGAAGCTCTAGATTTTGGCTACATACGTTAAATAAAATAATAGATGGAGAAAAAACCCAATGGTGAGAATTAGCCTAAATATACTTGCAAATGCTTACATTGGTAATGGCTACCTTAAAGCCCTGAGCATGCATTGGACTGCTTGGACTTAATGGGCACCGCGGGGGGAGAGTGGTTCCAGCTGGCAACCTCGATGCCGAGGGAAGCGAGGATATATCAGGACATGTGTCCATAGGGCTACATGGGGCACTGTTTGGTTGACAAACAGGATGCCTCCAAAGAAGTGAAAATATACTATGTGACATACAGTACCTTTTATGGAGCTGCCTTTTAATTTTGATGGCTTCCACCCTTATTTTTGCACAGAGAATACACACGCTAGACCGTGTTTGAGAGGAATGCACGGAAGGAAGCACGCTTGTACAAGAAAGGCAATACTCATCTCACAGATACCGTATGCATAACGAGAAACCTTGCTGGTACAAGACTATAAATATTCCAAGAAGCATTTCCCAGATTTCCATTTAGGAATCCTAATTATGAACAAATGTCCTTAATCTGCCCACTTCATACATCTGAGATTTAAGACAGGTTGAATCCATGATCATCACCCTAATTAGCCCAAACAAAAGCTCCAGATGTGAGAAGCATGGTTCTAATGTAGAGGTCTTAATAGTAATTGATCAAATATTGCATAGCTATAACTGGTTTTCATAAATAACATATCCTCAGAAGTGATGATAACTGACACATTATAAAATGCATTTTGTCAGTGATTTTTTGCAAGAGCATGTGCTTCACTTGTGCACAAGTTGGACCCATCTCCCTGTAACATTATTTCAGCATTTGTGGCAAAACAACTCTACTGCCATCAGTGGATTCACAATTGTGTAAAATTGGACTATCACAGTGATTAATTGGGCTAACTTAATCTGTACATGCAAATTACATAATTGCACTCACAAATATCTAATTTAGCATGCGCACGCAATAGTTTAATTTGCACATACAATCATACTCTTTGGGTAGACGAGGTACACAATTATGAACATTTTTTTTCTGCCCTTGTCTGCATGTGTAAATTCGCTGAAAAAAAACTCTCATTATTTATATTGAATCCAAAGAAACAAATATTTCTTGTGTCTGCCAATATCACTTCTGTTTTCCAAATGGCTATCAGGATAAACTAGGTATACTTATGAACTAGAAGGCAAACTAATAAAAAGGATAAAAAAGGAAAAGAAAAAAACCCCAAACCCTTACAATTAAGATCCAGTTGGTTTTGCTTGAATACAATTCTAGCAAGCAGGAGTATTAGAATTTTGCTTGAATAAGCTCTGCAAGACTGAAGCTTTAGACTAAATTTTGAAAACTCTTCAGAAAATAGTCTGATTAGTTTTACAGCAAAAGATTTAGTTATTAACATAATACTAAGGTTCTGTTATTAGCAGAAAACTAAGACGCTAAGGTTTGTTCTGCTAGCAGTTTGGACCACAAGGGCAGTGCAACGGCTGCCATTCCACACGCGGCAGCGATATAAACAGAAGTTTACCTTTTTGTTACCCCTGCAGCTTTTAAACAGTGGCAAATATTAATACCTGAAAGGCGCCTTAATAATTCAATACAAAATTAACCAGGAATTATCTTCAAAATGGGAAGGGGGAGAATAAAAGGCAAAAAAAAGCGCCAGGCCGCAGACAGAGACCTAACTACACAATAAGTGACGAACTCAGAAATAATTATTTAGCCGGGCACTCCGCGAAAAATCTACCAAGCGTCTCATTAAAATGCAGATTACTGGCGGCTTATGGCGCCTTCGCTGGCGAGCGGACCAAAGGGAAACGACGGCTCCTCGCCGGCCGCGCTTGCGGGGCCGCCGGCCGCAGCTCCGGGCGCGGGGGCCGGGCCGCGGGCGCTGCGCAGGGCGGTCTGCAGCGCCACCGCCAGGCGCCGCCGGCGCAGCGCAGCGCAGCGCGGCCCCGCGGCGCGGAGGGAGCGCGGCCCCGCGGCGGGAGCGCGGCCCCGCGGCGCGGCGGGAGCGCGGCCCCGCGGCGCGGCGGGAGCGGCTCAAGCCGCGGTCAGCGCCCGGGACCGCGGCCCCGCGGCCGCTCCGCGCCCCTCCCCGCGCTGCCGGGGGAGAGGATGGGGCTTACCCTCCTCCTGACCTTCCTACTCCCAGACCCTCACGTAGCCATGGATACAAAACTAAAACCCCCAAACCCACGAAGGTCGCAAATTGCAGATGCGACTTAGCACCGCGCTGGCACCGAGAAGGGGGAGGAACGGGTAGGGGTGCGGGTTCGAGCTGAAAAACCTGCCGAGATGACAGAAATCTGGTGCAAGACATACTGCGCGGCTCCGCGGGGCTTATTTTTAGGTGGCACCGCTGATACGGAGGCTTTGCTCCACGCCAAAGAGCCACCACGCTGAATTTTTAACCCTTATGCAGCAAACTGGCTGTTTGGGGGGAAAAACTCCCTAATTTCAGTTATTCTGCACGAAGATGAATGGGGCAAGAGAATTACAGCCATACAGTTTTGACTTTTGCAGCCTCCACAGCCCCATTGAGTGTGGCCTGAGCCCCAGGACATCCCTGCAGCTTTGGGCTCGGAGCACGGTTTTGCTCCTCAGTCCATCCCTGGTGCCTCCAGCAGATACAGCGCGAAGCAAGCACTGCTCGCCAGGGCCTCTGACAGCTCCTGCTCTGGGCTTGGCCCCCCATCAGCTCCTGGTTCTCAGCTGATTAAACTTCTAGTTCCTCAGCAGACACCATCAACCTCAAAAATCAGATATTTAACAATAAAAATAGTACAGCCTGTTCCTTTCTGCATGCACAATAGCACTAAAGTGCCAGCATGAGCCTCCCACAGCCCGTTTCACTAGGGATGAAACTTCACCTGGAGCAGGCTTCCTGCAGGCTGGGGATGGGCTGCAGAGCAGCCCCCGCGGAGGGCACGTGGGGCAGCACGGGTGGGCAGCAGGGCTGGTCCCCTGGCAGCACGCAGGTGCCGCCTGGCCTGCGGCAGGGCTGAAAATGAGATTTTGTCTCAAAACCGTCTGTAGCATCAAAACTCTTTCGCGGTCTTACGACTGATGTGAGACCAAATCTTGCCCCGGTAATATCAGGCAAAAACTCTGCTTAAATTAAACACGGAGCTCTTCTTTCATCCTGCAAAGGAGGAACTTTGCTATAACAAAAATAACTAAGTGAACAGAAAAGAGACAAATGAGGGGAAAAGTAGGGTTGGAATTAAACAGAAAAAAAAAAGTAAATCACGTCACTAATTGACTCAATTCCTGGATTATAAAGCCAGAAAGCACCACTGAGATCACTCCTCCTGACCTCCAAGCTCATGCAGTCTAGAGGACTTCCCGGAATTAATCCGTGCTTCGAGCCCAAGAGCTGTGGCTGAACTAGACCATAACTTTCAGAAAAATATCCTGTCTTCATGTAATATAACCTAAGATGAGAATCCACTGAAATCCTTGTTACTCTGTGCAAATGGCTGATTATCTAGCAGGCTGAACTTTTTTCTGTCAAATGGCTCTTCAACATAAAGCTGGTGCTCCAGCTGCTTGTTAAACTCAACTCCTTGGATAAACTTACAATGAACCCTGAGGTCTTTTCACTGCAAGGCACGCTTTCTATCCTTTGAGCATTTTCATAGCTCTTCTCCAAACCCTTGCAAACCTGCATATTTCTGTAAGGCCAACACTAGACCTGGAAGCGGTGATCGCACCCCTGTTAGCTGCACAGACAGCACCACCTTCAGCAGTCTCTGGTGGGACCTCCACAGTTTTCATTAACCCCATAGCCAACAAGCTGCATGTTCTTCAAGTATATATTCCCTATGAGCATTAAGTCTCTTTCAGAGGTCCTGCTCCTCAGTGCAGAAGCGCCCACCCATTCTTTAAGTGTGAGTTCTGATCTTACATTGGGCTTTAATTAAATTATTTCTGTGCAATTGTGCCCAATCTATGGAGTAGCAAGTTGATACAGAGCGATGTGGATCACTGTCTTCCTGGCTGTGTGTCTGCTTACTAACCACAATCTCTGGGCTAGCTGCAAGCTTTCCAAGTAGCCAGGTTTTCTACCATGCAACTGATTAAAAAACCCCTCAAATCAAAAAAACCCCATAGGATCAAAAACTGGACAGTTCAGGACTCCACCATTAAATGCCACTGATAATAAGATATAGTGTTTTTCATGAGTAAACTCTGAAGTGTTTTTAGAAAAGGGTTGGATTCAGTATTGACATTTTACAAACCAGGAATATAAAGCACTGACATTGACTGACATCCCTGGCATTACACCATAAGGTGGTGGCAGAGACAGAAACAAGACCTGAGACCCCGGAGTGTAATGGAACGCCGAGTCCACCAGCCACATTTCCAACTTAAGAGCTCCCTACTAGATAGGCAATTTTTAATCCATTCAATATGCACCATATATTAATTTTGCAATATTAATTTGGAATCACTTATTAATTTGGAATCGGCTTACTTGCAGTAATCAAAATGTCACACCACAGAAAGACAAAAGCCATACAGTAGTCTACCACCCCAACCCTGCTACTTTTACCAAACTAACTTGCAATCCCATCAAAAAATCACATTAAATTTGACAAGATTTGTTTTCACAAACATATATTGATTGGCATTAATTATGTTTTCCACCATTAATTCTTTATGAAATGAGTCTGAGCTAATCTATTTCATTATTTTCCCCAGACAGAAGGAAGTCTGGTAATTATTTAGGTCAAAAGATTGCCTTACTTCCAGCTTTCTGAAAGTTCATCGTCCAAAACTTAATAAAAGCCACACTTAATTGAAGCCTCTACTTTTGTCTATTTATTAAAATGCTTTGACTGTTAACATATTTCTCTGCTTCCTAAAGGCCCAGCTACCGACCGTCTCGTGCCTAGGAGGAGAGCCCACCTTCAGCGCTGCACGCCCAGACAAGGAAGGCAACTGCATGATGTTGAAGAGAGTTACAGAGACCTATGTACTGGTGCAAGGAAATGGGACAGATGAAGTATATGGAGCTTGAGATATGACAAAACGTATGACATTTTTAACAGTATATTTTACCTTTTGAACATCCTGGATAGTTCAGATCTAGGTCCATGCGCGTGTGTAATGGCCTAGACTGCCTGCAGAGAAATGTGCCTCCAAGCTTTCAAGAGATGCATTGGTAGACAGGACAAGAGCCAGACAAGTCATTAGAAAGGACCACCCTGACAAAGTGGCACGTGCCACCCACACACGATCTAAGAGCAAATTCTTGTTCGGGCTTCAGTTAACCCAGGTATTGCTGCAGTCACCACTAAAAGGCCGTCATTCACTTGGAGGCAAAACGCAGTGAGTGCTGTCCTGTCCTTTTCCCTGCAACGTGAGACGGCAAAACCACCTCACCCACCGCGCTGACAACCCCGTGTCAGGTGCTGGCACCTTCCTGTCCTGAGTACGGATGTCTTCCCCGGCTCTGAAGCCTGCTGCTGGACACACTTTCTGCTCTGAGCACTCCTCCTCTGGCCCGGGGAGGCAGGAGCTGCACACCATTTATTTTAACACCAATAAAGGTTTCCAGCAATACAGTCTCCTGAAAAACTGCAGAAGTTTTCTACGATATGAGGACAGAAGAAGCAACTGTTCATCTGCCTTTTCTCACTGTGGCTTTTAGGGTGAACTCCTCAGGCAGAATCACGTTTACACCAAGCAAAAATAATTGCAAAAAGGTAATACAAGGATACTTAATTTGAACTAGAGTGAACCTACTAATTTAAGGAAAGATACAACTCTGAGCCAGACTATTCTCTGTTTGCCCATCAAATGGCTTACAGAAGAGAATAATGCTGTCACCAGAAATGACGTGGTTTCCTCAAGCTGTTCCCAAGGGAGAAGCTGTTCCGCGCAGGAGGTCTGGAGCATCCACCCACCGTGCAGGAGAGCTGTACGCCACCGCTGCAGGCGCTGAGAAACCCACAAGGTCCCAGCGTGACTTGCCCAGGCTGGTCCCCCCTGGGCTATGTGGCTTCCTGAGGAGCTGAGGCTTTTACTCCACTCACGTGTTTTTCCCTATTCCCAGGAAGACGAGCTAGAAAGTGCAGAGGGAGAGTTTCATCTCTCCTCCCTTTCACTTTTAGTTCTTTTTTCCTTTCCTTCCCCTCTTATCTACTCCCAGATAAGGTCCCTTTGGAGTGATTTTGGATTGTGCCTTATACCAAGTAGATACAAGGATGCATTTGGAAAGTTAGTTGATACTGTTCTTTGCTTGTAACGTTAATTTCAGTTCTACAAACTTTCTCCTGATTCGCCCAGGGACACAGCAGATATCTCTTAAGAGCCTCATGCCTCATTTTACCTCTTAGTAATGTTGGAAGCATATCTTTTAGGAGCATTATGAGAATTAATTAGCGAATGTTTCCAAAACTGTTAGGCAAGTGCATGCATTATTACTCTCTTCATGCAATCTATTTCCTTGCAATGTGCTCTATTGAGCCAGAAGCCAGGATTCCTCTGTGGCATCCGAAGAGGATGTGTTGGAGGCAGTGGATCAATTACTTGCTATGATTCAAAAGCCATAAGGCTCCTTGGACGGCTCCCGCAACGCCAACTCTCTCTGCATGCGGGGACTCGGTGCCCATGTACGGCAGCTGACAGGCAGTGCTGATATCCTGCTTACTAAATCAAGCCTATGCCAGAAGCACAGTGACAGACTGACAGCCCAGCACCAGGGTGGTGCCGAGATGGCCCTGGCAGCTGACTGGCCTGAAAGGGAGACACATTTCACCGTGTTCCTGCGCGCTTGCTGCTCACCGACATGTTCAAGCCTGGGATCGTGAGGTTTCTACCCATTAGTCGACTACGAAAGCAAAAGGGATTATTTTAACAGCAAACTTCTTATCCATCACCTAAGTTTCCTTCATCTTCCTGCACTATCCGAACCATTTCTCCTTAAAACATCTTAAAACCAGCTTTTGCTCCTGTAAAAAGAATTATACAGGCTTCTGAGCAGCTGACAATTATAATTCTAGTGACGGTTTACCTGCTTTTTTGGGCAAATGAACAAACTGCACTTTGGTTTCCAATACTATCATACCTAGTCTGCTCTTGATTCAATGCAGGATGCGTAGTTACATTAAAAATTAATATCTAGTTTTAATATGTTTTCCAGGGTCCTCTACAAGACAACTTTTTCCTTTGGCAACCTCAACGCCCATGAAACCCAGACACACGCTCTTTTCACAGCAGTAATCTTTCCTTGAAAATATGAAATGCTATTTCTTCTGAGATTGTATGTTAGCTAAAGGAAATGTGCTATGCACTTGGGGATTGATTAACGTGAAGTGTAAAAAGAGAGGGGGGGTTCTTTTGCTTAGGAATTTTTTTTACTTTTTGGTAGAAAAATCAGACTCCAAATGTCCAGCTGAAAACCTGATTGGAAACAGAAATTCCAGCTCAGAAGTATTCTGCGGTGACTCATGAGAACAATAGTTTAGCGCCTATTGCTTCCAGTTCCCTTCTACTGGCCAGTTTCCACATGTGGACCACCAGGACTGCGATCAGAGTTGCCTTATTTCGGGAGTATTGTCATTATTGGCAGGACATTTGCTAGCACCAGATCCACACACTGAATCAAGAGGAGAAAAAGTGGGAAGTAGAATAAATTGCTGTATGGGGAAAAGCAGATTGAGAGGTCCTGGCATGCCAAAGGAATTAAAATCACCCCTGGATATGTGTGATACATCTCTGAGAAGTTCCTATCTTGGGATGCACTCTGTAGGAGGGGGAATTAAACATCATATCCAAAAAAACAAATCAAAACCCCACTATGATGCATTTATTTCCTGAATCTCATGTTTTGAGAGTCAGTTTCTTGATTTGCAGGGACCTGACTCATGATATTGGATTTCTTGAGGTTGGCAATGACACAGATGCACCTAAATCTCCTTCCTCCCTATCCAGCTCAGCTATCAAAAGGAGGCCCTGGAGGACAACAAAGTCACGGCAACCCAAACAACAGCTGTCACAAGCATCATCAGGAGCACTTCCGAGTTGTGACTTTCAGTTCTGCAGTTTTGGGCAGTCTAAAGTATTCTTTGTAAATGGATCTTTGGTAAAAAAACATTGTTTGGGAAAAAAAAACAAACAACAAACTTCTATAAAATCATTTACAGTAGCACATTTTCAATCAGCCATAATAAAAAGTAATGTTAACACTTGCCTTCAACTTCAAGGACCTCACTACATCTGCCCAGTTCACAAAGTGCAAGTAAAGAGAGATGACCAACTTTTCCATCTCACCTGATGGTCACTAAATGATGTGATGAACGAGGCAAAGTCTCCAACTTTGTTACGACTGGGTTCGTAGGTCACACGACTATTTTTCTTCACCATACAACCTATGATATTAATTCAAAACCAGTATTTCCTTATGCATTTAGGAATGAGATACAGCAGCATTTGCCCGCCTCTCTGAGCGCAAGGAAGTTAGTACACCATATAGCCATTACCCATTCAGCTTTCCCTATAGAAAACACTTAAACTTCATATAAGGTAGCTTTGTTGAAAAGGCGGTGTGCAAAGGCAGCATCATTAGAGATGGCAGTTGAGAACCACCTGACAGAGCGCACACCAGGGGATCAGCTTTGCCCAGGAGCCTTTCACCATCCCTAAATCCCTGCGCTGATGCCTGGGAGGTGCTCTGACTACTGCGGTGGGGCGGCACCTGCCAGCGTGGGAGCTGGTGAGCAGCCAGCCCTGGGCACACACCACCGGCCTCTTTGCCCATGGGGGGCAATGAGGCACGGGGAGAGACCCCAGACCTGCCGCACTGCCACCCCCGGATAATGGGTTTGCATGAATACAGATATATACGGAGAAGACACTGTCTGTTAAAAGGGACAAGATTACTGATGCTTCTGTAATGCTTTCAAGGTTACCTTGGCATGCACGCACACACAAAAGATAGGAAAAGCCCTTTTGGATTGACACCTTTTACTCCATGTTTTATCTTCAATTTTTACCACTTGAAAAATACGTTTCCAGTGGCTCACTAAGCCCATCTCAGGGATGGGAGCCTCGCAGTGCCTGTCCTGGCATCTGTGCTGATCTCGGACAACTGTCCCAATGCCATCGTTAATCACCGCAGTGACTCGTGGCACGTGGGCTCCTGGCTACTTGAAATGAGGGGGGCACCTCGCAAAGTCCTTTCGCATGAAGAACTCGTCCATATGAGGAATTGACAAAAGCTGCAAACGCTTTCTTTCCTACCAGCTGCTTCAAAATGTGAAGTTGATGATTTGGAGACAAAAAGCTCCCTTAATGTATCCTATAGTGAATTACTCTTCTTTTCTACATAATAGTAGTCTGAACCTGTGGAAGATCTGTTAATAAGGTATTTTTGCTTAGCTCCTCCCTTGTCACTTGAAGTCACATGAAGTTCTGGGGTTTTATCAAAATACTGCTGTCATTTGAAAACAGACCCATCATTATTATTTCTGTTCAGGATATTTCACTCCTTCTGGTATGTGGAGTTTGTTACAATTGTTTATTACTTCTACAAAATGTCTCATATTATGAAGAACAATTCTTACGTATTTCACGCCATTAAATTAACCATGGAAAACATTTACATATGTCTGGCAAGAAACTTTTGTGAGCAGATTCCAGTTAAGTCCTAGTTAAAAGAACTTTATGTGCAATAAAGTCCTCAAAAATATTAAAAATCATATTTAAAGCATTCTCATAAAATGTGTATTGAGAAAAGACAAGTTTAATTCTCAAAGGCTGCATTATTGAAGCAAAAATTAATATTTGTACTGTTTCTAAATTGGAATAAAATTGCAAGGATGCAAACACTATCCTATATCATAATCTATAAACCAGTCACAAATGTTAAATCAACTGTAAAAATGATTTAAAATCTACATGACTAATTTTATTAAACTGATTTAAAATCACATTTGTGCTACCTTCATTTATTAACTGTATTTCAGACAACACTGTGTTTATAATGGATTTGCATGAATACAGATATATGTGGAGAAGAAACTGTCTGTTAAAAGGGACAAGACCTTTCCTCTTCTGTGCATGTTTTCTTAGCACATGCTTGTGGCAAACAGAAACATATAAATTAAAGATGTGGAGGCCTTGTTAGGTTCTGCAGTCAATTCTCTGCAATTTTATGGTTGTTCTCTTCAGTTTGCTTATTCATAACAAAATTATTTTTGTTCTTTGTTCCAAGCTTAGAAAGCACTTCACAAATATTAATTAATATCTGTAAAACTGTAGCCATTTCTAATATCGTTCTGGCTTCTTGCAGATGGGAGAATTGTGGGCTATGGCTTTCCATTTAGCTCTAGCAGAGATCCAACTAAATCAACAAAGCTATTTCTGGTTTATTTTGGTGAAGCCAGTTAGAATCAGCAGCTGATCTCGAGATTGGTAAGAAGGGGTTATATGAAAGTTTTAGGGAGCTCACAAGCTGTTGCTGGCTTTCCAATTATTATTTCAATGTCTTGGGAGTTAATCCCCTTGCATGCTCCTTGTCAAACACCCAGCCTCGGGAACAGGCAGTGCACCGATGTGGTCCAGCACCCCAGGGACGGGCACCATTACAGCAAGTCAGTGGCAGGACAGGGGGCAGCTACAGGGGTCCCGGGTCCCTGATGTACAAAACTACCAACCGTGGCAAACTTCTAAAAAACAACAGCAACCGTTTTAACGATGAAATGTACCTCAAAACTTTACAGACGGGGAGAGTTACAATATAAATGCCCTTCACATCCAGATTACAATAAGACACAGGTAAAGGTAGGCTTCTCCAGTCTAAGAAATAAGGGATATATTTCACTGTGTTTTTTCTATTTCTAAAGAATTTTAAAAAACAGAGAAAAAGCTGTGGTGCTTTGGAGCCTGACGATAAGCACAGACACAGTGCATGTGCTGTTCTGGGGGTCAGGGTCTGTCCTCCCGGTGAGCTGCTGGTGTCTGGGCTGGGTGGTGGCACCGGGAGGTGACACTGGCCCCTGCTTAACACTGATGGCTGAGAGTCTCTGCTGCTGCCGTCCAGCCGTACCAAAATCAGTGGAAGTTTTCTAAGTGTTTATTAAAGAAAGAGTCGCAAAGTCCTCTCACTCTTCCTTCCAAACATCACGAGTAATGATTCCACAGGAACAGGGAAAATCGGAATGTCAAACTCTCCACAGGGCAAGATATTTGTGTGTTTGGGTTTTTTTTTTCTCCCTTTAGTGTATCCCTAATTTAAAGCGTATGTCCCTTTACAAAGAAAACAATTTCTTGCTGTCATACCATGAGACATTACAAAAACATTACGGCTAATTCATGTGCAATTTAAAACAGACCCCACAGAGCAACTGGTGGTCTAATGACAGCACACCGCTCTGTGACACCATGGGTCTAGGGATGGTCCTTTGGCCCCAGCAGCCCCCAGAGAAGGGTGTGGAGACATCATGTTCGCTGCTGAGCAGGGGAATGCTGCAATATTTGCCTCTTTTGCTGCATGACAAATTACCAGTAGCCCTTGAAAGCACCCAGCTGAAGCCCTTAGTCCACCAGAGGGGCTGGTGGGCAGCATCCAAGCCTCCCCATCTCTCCCAGGCTGTCCCACATGGAGCCACCCCGGGGAGAGGACGGAGGGTGCTTGCTCTTGCAGCAGGGCTTGGTGCACGCTGCTGGCAGTGCGGTGGGAAAGTGACGCTCAGACGCTTTGTCCTCAACGTCTCTCTGCCAACAGGGTGGGGACTGGCAGGCAGGAATCACCATCCTGTGCCCCATCTGAGGGGATTGTTGCCTCCATCCTCTGCAGGGACACCACCATCCCCAGCTGGTCCCAGACAGATGGCGAGGAGCCCTCCAAGGGGTAGCAGTGGGGTTGGGTGTTGGTCGAGCTTCAAGACCTTAGCCCTAAGCTGGAGCCTAAGCATCAGGGCTAATGTTTCCCCTTTGCTCTGCCCTTCCTCTACCCCTGCCTCCATGATGGCCCTTTCTGCTGTGAGCTCTTCCAGGAGGACGCACATGCGCTCGACACAAAGGCGTGAACCACCTCCAGCAAAACAAATTTTCTAGAGTTTTGGCTGAATAAATCCATTCAAATGAAACACTGCTGGACCTGTCTATGCCCTACTGGAGGACAAAAAGCCCAGCATCACATCTGTCTTCTTAAATCTGTGGATTTCAGCAATCATTTCTTTCAAGCATTATCTCCTCACCAGCACATAGTGACCTTAGACATAAGGAACAATCAGCAGGATTCGCGCAGATAAATATTCTAATGCACTTTATCTTAGAGATGCTGCAAACATGTTTGCAAGACAGACACAGTTACTGCTCCTTCAAGACTCTGTATGACCTTTAACATCATTTTCCCCAAAAGTTAATTTCTGTGATTAATGCAATATACTAAACCCCATAAATCTGATCATTTGAAGGATTCAAATTAGGAATTATTGACAGCTGATAGAACAGAAGTGCAGAGATGAGGCAGATTTTCTCATCTGTCCATCTAAATGTTGGAATATGTATTGATTAAAATATGACATGGTATAGAACCCACCATAAATCTAAACTCTATTAGATTAACACAGGCATTCAATTAACATAAAATGACAATCTAAGAGAAAAGCCTTGAATGTCAGCCTATCTCAGTTTGTAATATTTTAACCCAACTATCTGGGCAAGTTTTGAGGTAAACAGAGATGTGTGCCTGGTTTCACCTTGGCTCAGTACCTGTGGGTGTAAACTGAACCCTCGGGTGAATATAGACTCACTGCACTGAGGTTTCTCTCTGGTTTTCAAATTGAAAATACTCAAAGATTCAAGATGAGCATAGTTTGAATGAGCATATCCATGACAATAAAGCCACCATTTTAAAAAATTATCTGTTTAGTGTCTTCGTTATGCATGAATCCCCTGGGCCTAGAAGGTCCCTTCTATGTGAAATTACTTCAACAATTATTCCTTCCATCGAAAAGCTGAAATATTACTAGATGCAACACGAACATTAACAGTGGAGTGAACTTTCCAGGTAGACATCACAAAAATGACATGCACAGGAAACAGGAAAGCTCTTCTCTGAGCAGCGACTCCAAGGCAACTCTCAACCCTTACGTGGGTTACTCAGTAAGGTGCAGTTCCAGAAACCTGTGGACTCCCCAAGTGCAGGTTTTATTCCACTGGATTCACAAAATCTTGTAAAGAAGTTCAAAATTTCCTTTGTACTGCCTAGACCAAAGTATGCTGCCTAAAGCACCCAGAAGAGATAGCTATATAAAAATAAACAAACAAATAAATAATTTTGAGCTTTCATTTGCCTACTCAAAATAAGGAAGCTGGGAAAACAAATGCCATGCAAATGGCCCAGTGCTATGAACACAGAGACTTGCTTTCACGCTTGCCTGGCATCCTTGTTGAATGGATTTCCTTTGCACAAGTATTGCACAGCACAAAAACCCTTCTCAGTGATAAGGGACAAATTTTTCTTGATGTGCAACTGACCAGGACTGGGAGTCCTCTCACTGGATTGGCATGGAAATGTGAGGGAACCACTGGGATTTGGGTCAGAATATTGCAGGAACCAGGATTCAGGCTTAATTCTCACAAACGCTGCGCATTTCTGGTATCATTTGATTTTAGCTGGAGTTAGAACCGCTTACGCTTAAATCAAGCTCTCAAAGACTTTTTGTAAGTCTGGGAAACCCTGCCCACATGAAAAATTGTCAGATATTACCTAAATGCCTGGTTTTCATGCCCTGGCTTGGGGCACTTATACATTCAGAAAGGCATGTTCCTCTGCCTGTACAGGCTCAAGGTTTCCCTTGAGCTGCTGAAAGCCTTAAATGAATCCTATAGCCCTTGTCCCCAGCTGCTCTGCTACGGCAGTGTCATTCCTGACACGGCTGCAGTTAAGCTGGCTGAGCCCGTCTGTTCCTTTCTCCTTCTGGCCAACTCATCCTATCAGGGCCACCTTTTGCCAGCCTTATTCTTTCCAGTAATCAATAATTACCTTTCTCCGCTCCCACTGATGACTTCTGGAAGGGGTAGCCTTATGTCACCGTAGCAATTGAAGCCATAATCTGTGCTCTAATGAGTATTTGTCTAGGGTTCACAACTGCAAATGGGAAAGTGTTAACCCAAAGTCCCTGCAGAAGCTGACAGGGAAAGGCTGTCTGGCTGGAGCTATACACAAGTGGTGAATCCTCCCAGGAACGAAATTAGTATGTATTATTAGTCTGCATATTATGTGCACATTTTAAAAGATACTAATTTTCTCTCTTTCTCTCCTTTTCTCCAAAGTACCACTATTTAGGACTATAGATTCATAATTGCTCAGGAAAGCCATTGTCCGTGCTCTCTTAGTATGTCCATTATATTTAATCTATCCTCAAGCCTCTATTCAAATGCAACTTGCTAATATTTTTGTTATAAAATTCCATATTTTCTGTGAAGCTAACTTTCATATTACATTTTCCCCTCAAAGAGAAACTCAAGCTCTCAACCAAGAATGTTGCAAATCAGCAGTATGTGAAAAAAGCAAGCTCAAAACACATTTAAAAAAAAAACCATTTGCATGTGGATTTGTTAAGTATTCAAATTTTTTATATTGTTTACTTCTAATAATTTTCAATAGCCGACTGAAAATTTGCTGTTCTGAACTGAAAAAGCAGGTTTTTGTTCAAAAGAAATGTGCAGGATTTCAACAATTCTTTCAACTGCAATCCTAGTTTTTTCACAGTCAGCAATTCAGCCTAACTGGCTTTCTCTGCCACAATCAGCAGAGGAAAAAACGTTGTTTAACAGACTGAGATTTCAGATGAAAAAAACAAGGTTGTTGAAAATTCCCTAACCAACTCTACTGAATGGGACCAACGGCAAAGTGTCAAAAAGGCTGCTTTGGTGCAGGTCAGGGATCCCGTGAGCAGCAGCCTACAGATGTGCCAGGAGAAAGCCTGATGCAGCAAGATTGCCAGCCTTGTCCCAGACGCAGCTGGTTCAGCCTGTACAAATCAGATCTGCTGAAGTGCTCAAACTTCTGCATGTTTTCATAAATCAAACTAAACCCCTCCAGGTTTTTTTCTCCTTTCTCTTCTACTTTTGTGCTTAAAGGAGGCCAAGAACCGAGTGAGTAGGTAATTAGTATAAATGGAATCTGAATTGTGGCCTCACCCCCAGAAAACAGGGACTTCTTGAGATTAATTGGAAAAGCAAAGAAAATAACCCACTTCAGCTCAAACTGTTTCTGAAGTGCCGCAGTAAGCTCCATATGATATGAATACATAACCTTCATATGATAAATATACAGAACCGATGCTTTTAATGTGTCAGGAGGAGAAAACGTGGTTCATCAAGGAATGAAGCACTCAAGGTGTGCAGAGAGCATCCCTGCCTCTCGCTGCACTGCGCACGCTGGTGGGTACGGACCCTGTATGCTGACGCTGCTTCTGCAACAGATCCTTGCCCAGTGGCACCAGCAGAAACCCAGAACGCCTCTGCCAAAGCTGTCCCTGGGGCGTGCAGCCAGCGTGCCTCTGCTGCGCCAGCCCCAGGAGCCAGGCAGGATGCAACACCCCGGTGCCGCGGGGCTGTATTTCCCCTTCTTGCCCACTCCCCCGCGGATCCACTGTTCCCAACTCTCTCCCAAAACTTCTTTCCCTCACTGAAAGCTATGAAGTACGCTGTGATGATTGACACACGATATTTAGTCCTGTTGAAGGTACGAAGTTGCACTGTGGCAAGTCAACTACGTTACTAAGCAAAGTAACTGCAGCAAATTGAATAAACAAGTAAGCAAAAATGTCTCGCAAACAACTTATTTACTAAAAATACACTACCCCTTCAGACTGAATACCTTCTGTGCAAACTGACAGGATGGACAATGGGCTGAAATAAAAAATGAACATGATATCTTCACAGGGATTTTGGCAGCAGCGCCGCGCTGGGGTCACGCCAACTCTCTATACATTGCCAGCTGAAAACTCAGGAGAGTTTTCTCCTTGGAAAGAGAGACAGACACAGACCAAAATCGAGATCCTAACAGGTTTGAGCAGTTATGCTGCAATGTCTGCTAGCAGCCCGGGATGCACTCTACTCTCATGCCCTCTTCCACAGAGATGAGCCCGCAGCAAGAGGAGCTCCCCGACAGAGCTGCATCCAACGGGCCGATTAAGGCACCCCGTACCCCAAGGACAAACGCACACATTTCTCACACTACACTGACATCAGAGCAAAAGGAAAATGCACACCCAGTATATAATCCCCCTTTACACTGTGGGGAAATGGATCATTACTTTTCACCTAGAAAGATCTGCTATGAGTTACATTAATTAGGAGCAGAAAGATGGATAGGGA
Source organism: Ciconia boyciana (assembly GCF_034638445.1). NCBI lineage: Eukaryota > Metazoa > Chordata > Aves > Ciconiiformes > Ciconiidae > Ciconia > Ciconia boyciana. Next base: position 33,216,219 of record NC_132942.1, on the reverse strand, counting down.
ATCACCATGAGATGCTGTATTCTCGTAGCTCTAACAGTGCTATTTGTAGCTTTCGATGCGGCACTACTTTGGTGTTAGGTAGTCGTGAAGATAGATGTACAGGACTTTCACAGCAAAGATAGCAGGAATCAATTTTTTTCACCTTCTGAAGTGGGAAACACTAGTGAAAAAGTTACTGCGCATCTGTGGCACTCTGTGGCTCTGGAGGTTCCAGGTTACTGCAAAAAATAACATGAATCTGGAGCACTGTCTTGCATTTCACTGATACACCTGAGTCTTAAACACGGGACCTGGTGGAAGTCAAAGATACATCAGGATTAAGATACTTCTTTCCTCATGCTACCCACAAGAAAGTAGCATTAGCATCACCATCTACAGCGGCACTTGGTGGGGACTGGACCATGCCCACCTGGGCTGCATCAGCTCACGTATCGCTCCTCCATGCCTCGCTCAGCATATTGGCTCTGGGGCAAAATACACAAATACCCCATATCGGGGAAGGAAGAAGCTGGCTGTGATAAGAATCTGCCTTTGACTCCTTTCTTTAACAAGCGTAAGAGAGTTGAGCAAGAAGCACAGATGAAACCCTTCAGACCAGCAGTGCTGCAGAAGGCCTGGCCTTTTGGTCAGGTGGCCTTTGGGCACCCTACGCAGAGGGGGCTCCTGTCGCCCTGGGGGCAGGTGCAAACTGGCCATGGCTCCAAGGGTTCGGCCCCAACGGGTCTGGGAAAGGGAATCAAAGAAAACCTGTGGGGCTGCAATTCTAACAAGCATAGATTTTGTATTTAACACCGTATGCCTCCTCTAGAAACATATAGCAACATACCCTCAAGCTGGGAGGGAATGCAAGGTGAACAGAGCGAGGAAAACGAGCGAGCGAGCCATAGCACCACGGCCTTGCGGAGCGCCAGAAAGCACACTTGTGGGGGAAAGGGGGACACCGAGGAAAAGAGCATCATCGCTTGTCTGAAGTGGCTCTGGGTTTACAAAGACCACCTGAAGCTGAGCTGGCTGGTGCACAGGGAGGAGCTCAGCTCTCGATGGAATGATGAGACATCATACTTTGTGTATACTTCCAACTGCACTAACTTACATCAGCATTGAATTTAATTTGAATAATGTTAACAATCTCTCAAACCCTTCAGAAGTAGTTTAACGTCTGCAACACACACTAATGCTGGAAGAAAAATGACATGCTATTGTGTGTTCAGACATCCATAGTATTTGCTATTTGTTTGGAGTTTTATGGAGTTGGGAAGACAGATGGAAATGCTTTTTGTTAGAGCAATGCAAATGATAGCAACATTACCGGATGCCTTATAGGAAGTCTCAGTGTGATAGCAAAGCCACTAGATGTGAATTGGAAATTGAAATTAAGCTTTTCCATTGAAGAAACACAAACTAGATTGAGTATGGCTTGGAAAAAAAAAATATCAGCAACTTTCCCAACAGACTGAGGGCACACTTCACCACAACGTTATCTTGATGCAAACCTTTGTGATCCCACAGCGAGCGAACCTGAGTATTTGCCCCCCCCCCACCAGCCCGGGGGCTGCTGCGCGCTGCAAGGGTGAGAGGGGCGAGCAGAGGGTAGGACCGAGAAAGGCCGCTCTGAAACAACTGAAGAGGAAGCATCTTTCTAGCATGGCAGTAGGGAGGAGGGAATGGGGCAGTAAAAGCTGTCAGAAGTGTTTTATTTGTTATTTAAGCGCAAAGTGTGGATGTTGTCAAGAACAAAATTATTATTCACCCCAGCTCTTCATAAATCACTCGGGACAAAAAGCCTTCAAGCCCTGAGAGTTTGGGGCGCACAGCGTGCGAAGGAGAGGGCTGCTCAGGCCCGTGTCACGGCAGGCTTCCTGGGAGCTGGACGCCCCGGGTCGCCCCGGCCGAGCTGGAGCCAGGGGAGCCCTTCCCAGGGCGGACACGGCCCTGCCTCCGCGGCGTCAGCAATAGGTAAGCTTCCAGTTTTAAGAGACCTTAGGTTAAAAAAAAAAAAAAAAAAAAAAAAAGGTGTTCCTCCTTCTTGTTTGTGGGTCGTGAGCTCCCTCTTGTGGCTCTCAAAATTTCCAGCTATTTACCAAGCTCCCTGAAGCCAGTTGCAAACTCCAGCCCGGGTGGGCACCCGCTGGAACTGGCACGCCTCAGATTCCCCCAACACCACCAGTACAGTTATACTTTGTCCCAGTAACTTGCTGCTTCACTTCTCAAATTCTGTTAAAACCTTAAACATAAGAAATGCACATTCCGAATGTACACTCCAAGCCCATACCGGCTCAAATGAAAGGGTAACACTGAAGCATTCCCCTGCGCAGGAAGGCTCTTGGCCGGCCCTGCTGCACACCGCACAGGACCAGGGGAGTGTGGCATGTCCCCTGCCAGCTCTTCTGGGTGCTGAGGGGTCCCCGGTACCCCCTCGCCTCCTGGACGCCCACAGAGGACCACTCATCTGCTGTCCTCCAAAGCTCAGGTCAGCGGTAGCATCACTGAGCGCAACAGCCCTCCCTCGTTTCTGGGTTTCCTCCCAAGCTGGGCCAGCAGCATTGCAGGGATCTCATCCCCCCTTGAACTGTCCCACATCTGAAGTCATATTCTCACGGCTGAAATGGAAACATTTACGTTACACTGCCAGGCCCCATGTTTCCCCCCACTTAGCCGATTTTCTTTCTGAAGTATCCAAGTAGGCAACTTTTCAGGTAGAGGAAACAGAATTGTTTGTAGATGGTTTCCACCTGCAAGATTTCACACCAGCCCTTTATGAACGGGGTGAGCCCTGCTGTATCTCGTTGCTGCGAACGCTTTCCCCGCGAGGTGCGCGGCCGCTGGTCTGACAGCTCTATCCACTCGCTGCATAAATCCTGGTGCTTCAGCAGCTGCCCCAGCCCTGACCCTTGGACTTCCCCTGCACAGAACAGCAGCTCAGCTCGCTGGTAGCGTCTTACAGGAACATATGTTTTCACATCTAGTACAAAGGCTACAGAAGGGTTTCTAGAGCAAAGATAGATATAAAACATCATGGCTGAAGTACAGCTGACTCTACTGACTCTACAATATTTTATTTTTTTTTTTTTTACACGGGTACATCATTTACCTCTGTAACAAGTCAAAGGGAAGGTCCTTGCAGCAAAAGAAAGGCAACTTCACCGAGAACACAGGGACAGAGCTTATCTATGGTTCAACTCAAACTAGCTACTACCACAACACTTTCGTCTTGAATAAAATCAGCAAAGTATCACCAGGAAAAAGAGGAAACCAGAACTATGATATCTATAAAACATCTTACAGCATCTATTTCCAATAAGCCTGGTTAAAATGGGGGGCTTGAAAGCTATAAAATCTCAAGGAAGGCACTTGCTAATCAAATACTTATAAACAGCTCTACACTGAATGTTGAGGAGGTTGACAAGTGATCATGTTTCTTTTACAAAAAAGAAAAGTCTTCATATTACAATCTCCAGCTGAGTTTCTTCAAATGCTTGTTGGATGTCACTCCAAACGCATATAGCCAGAGAAGTATGCCTTACAAAAAAGTAGATATATAATTCTCCATTCAGACGTGGAACTATTGCTAAATAACAAAAGATGGATGAGTGGCTATGAAGAATGTGTGTCTTTCAACGGGGAAGCTACCAGGCTGAGCAGCTCAGTACATTTGAAGTCATGGGAACTATACCAAAGTCAGAGAGTAACTGCAGTTTCTAAGAAAACCTCTGATATTCTACAACTAGAATATTGTATACCCTTTCTTACACATCCATCCTAACCACAAAGGACACATATGATTTTGTGTGCATCGTATGCATTTCATGTACATTAGCATTCAGAGAGCTCTGCATTGTAATGAAAAGAAGGAATCAAAATGTTCAAGTTGCACAAGAAAGAAAACTTATAAAACTGCCATCTCATGAATGTAATTTATTTGTTTGGAAAGACAAAGGATGAAACATTCCCACAGACCCACAAAGTCTCCACAACCACAGGGCAGGGAAGCACATGAATATGCCAGGCAAGAAGTTTTCAATCCCTTGTGCCTCAGCTAACAATGAGGGAAAGAGTCTTCTCAACTGATTGTGTTCTTCTCACTCCTAATTGCAGGGACCTATGAAGAACCCAGAGATAGATTAACAAGATTTCCTCTACTAGATAGGGGCACCTCAGATAGCCTTCACCCGGTTTTATCCACGGCATGAAATACAATCACACTTCTCCATTTTATTTCATTACAAAAAGGAACATCAAGTTTTTAAATATCTCTTGGGCTATCTGTTCCTGTGTTGAGGCTGAAGATCCCTCTCATTTAGTGTTTTATTTGCAAGCCCTTGACAGAAGGAGACGTGAAACTGGTAAGCAATGCCACAGGCATAAATATTCAGAAAAGCAGTGGCCTTAGGCAGGTCATCGCACTGTCAAATACTACAGGTCCACATTTAGGAGTAAGATGCCAGCTCCAGGTGGCTCATATCTCATGGAACTGAAAGAATGGAGAATAAATTAATAGATAATAATTGCTGCACCCCAGGGATTTTATGTCATTCTTCTCTTACCTACTACTGCCTCACTCTAGATAAATGGAGTGCAGTTCCACAAATGATCACAAAGGTGTGTTTCTTCAAATGTGTATTAAAGAAATCAGAGCTGAAGCAAAGCTGTACAGATAGCTGGACGTGTGTATACACAGTGCACTAAATCCTGAACATACATGGTCTCAAAAAATAGGACATCTCCCTTGGTAAGGAATCAGAAGAAACAGTGCAATGAGAACATAGCCTTGATAGGGAAATCAGTTTACCTTATGAAGAAACATCTCATTGAAGTAGCTCCTAACTTTTCACCCAGCCCAACTGAATTGCTTTCCATACCAATAGAGAAACTGGCGGGATACGAGTGCTGACGGGGGACACCTCTGAGGCGCGTTGTACCCTTAGCATTCAGGAGTCTCCATCAGTGGATGCAGATGTTGTTTGATGGTCCTGGCTACTGAGAGCACACCTTGGACAAGGACATGCTCTGTGTCCCCGTGCCACCAACCCTGCCAGAGCTCCACAGCGAGCAAGCGCTCACTGCTCTTTGGTAAAGCTAAAATGGCACGGAGCTGGGCAGGGGGGCACGGAGCAGGGCTGGCGGGGCAAGGTACTTACAGTGGAGAGAGAAACCAGCTGTGACACAGTGAGAAGAAGCAATTCAGGAAGTACTACCAAGTTGCTCCTACCCATAACTGGACACCCAAACTGGCATAGAAACATGTATTTATGTTTCTTGAGATGATGTGATTCCATGATTATCTGAATACAGGATACAAACATCCTAAGAGTTTGAAAAAAAGGGTTCCAAATACGAACTATCTAGAAATACTTCTATTTTAAAAAAATAAATCTGTTTTGCCTCATCTCCTTTCAAAAACTCTGGTTACCAGAAATGGGCAAAATAAGTTTAATGAACAGTGCCCTCAATAACACTGTGTTCATGGCCATGACTGGGTCACCTCTTGCTCAGAGTAGCAATACCTCCTTCTGGAAAGCAATTTTTTATCCAGTATTTTAAAAATAGGCTGCTTCAAAGAGGAAGGGATTCAAATGCTGCACCCATTAGGGATGAGTAGTAAGTGAGCAAAGGCAGTGGGAAGGGATTCTTCTTTCAGTGAGCAGCTATCTGGCAGGAATACATACCCACGATGTGGGTTACTCTCTCCTCAGCAGAGCAGTGAATTCAGGCCAGGCCTCCTGCATCCTGGATAAGTTTTCTAACTGCTCAACTGGTGGATAAAAGAGCTGTCATCTCCTTCTCTGCCTTTCTGACAGTCTGGCCCTGCATGGCTTTTGTGTTTTTCTTTTTTTCTTTTTTTCCCCTTCCCTAGAATTGCCTCATATGATACAAAAGACAGTATTTTCTATGTTTCATATTATTAAGCAAACTAGAAAAAGAAATACTTTTTGGTTGAGATAGATTTCTTTTTTTTTCCCCCCCTGCAAGACAGCCAAACCAAAAAGTCAATTGTTAGCACAATCATAATAGGGACAGCAGTCTGCACTCAGCATTGTGGGTTACAGAGCAGAGTGGGCCAATACCACATCCCAGAACTCAATTTCCACTTCCAAATTTGGTGAAAGAAGAGATCCAAAATGATATGCAACCCTAGATCCATAGACCTCCAAAAATCCTATTGCCTCTAAATTTGATGTCAGCTTTACAGCTCAGGTCCCAATCTAGTGCATACACATTTGCTACATGAACTTTTGCTCCCTCCCCAACTTGATTAAGAGCAAAGAAAGTAACAGATGGATCCATGCTGTTCCTTTGTAGCCGAGAGATTAATGTTTGCATTGCATCAGACTACGCGCGTTCACACAAGGGAATACTGCTGTTGTCCCTGCAACTGGCACCTGCACTCGCTTGCTCCAATCAGTGTCTGAGGCAGAAAGGCTATGTAAGGGAATGCAAACGATGTTTTGGTTTAGTTTTAAATACACAAAATGCTTTGGAAGCATGACATGGTGTGAGAAGTGGCCATGCCTTGAATAGCAAACTTCGCTGTACTTTGCCCCTCACTGACGGCAGCTCACACCTCTGCTGGACATGGCTCTGCTAAAAGGCTGTCACAGAGTGTGTCTTAAGGAAGGGTGTCAGTAAACAAACTTGGGGTTTTTTCCTGCCATGTGCTGGGTAATATCAACATGAAGACAGGATACGTTCCAAAACCACACCAGTGGAGCTGGAAGTCAGCTTCTGCCACTCGTCAAAAGAAAAAAAGCCCGCTACAGATTCAGCCCAGCTCTGCCGTTAGCGCAGGTACCCCTCAGCCGCAGGCGGCTCGCTCCTACAAGCCATTTTCCCCAGGCAGCAGAGAAGAGCTGTGTCTTCATGGTCTACGGCCAGGGTCCGACAAAGCAGTGGCACAATATCAGTGGTGATGAAAAGAGACGGTTTTGTCTGCGGTATCAGGATTAGATGCTATGGGTGCCAAGCTGCAGGAGCCTGGAAAGCCTCAGCCGCCAGCCCTCCCAGATCCAGGCTGAATAGGGCTTTGAGTAACTTACAGCTTAAAAAACTCAGACAAAAAAAAAAATACGTTTTTAATCCAAAAGTAGTGTTATTCCCTGTAACTTCCGCTGATTTACCCAACAGTTAGATCTTCCTTTTCCCCTGTGCAACAGCCGCTGTTTTTCCCTGGGTATTATGGCAGGTTTTTGTCCCATGTCCTGAACCTCCAACTGATTACAGAAAAGGGACGTATATTCAGAGACACCTCAGCCTGGCAGAGCCATGCTGGTCGTAACGGCCCTGGGAGGCTGGACACCAGGGATGACACCAGGGAGTGTGCCGGGCGGACGCAGGGCTGAGGGTGTGCAATGCTTGAAGAAGAGCCCACCGTGAACTATGAACGCTTATTTTAGCTTCTCGCTGTGAAAGAGGATGGACTTTACATGATTTACTGTGCAATCTGTGAATTTTAATAACCGCTACCATTTATCAGGGTATCTATCATACTATATCTTTTGCAGCTGTTGAAAAACAATATTGGTACTTTCAAAGCAGTTTCATCATAGATTCAAAAAAGCCTAAAACAAAATTGAAAAACAAAACCAGCCATATGCCCACTTGACCTAGGATACATAAACCTGTTGTTCAATCCAGAGGAGGGATTACAGCATTACTTTTTAGTAAGTTGCTTTTCATATGGAAATTTCTTTTCACAGTAAAGCTCTGTATTTAATGGCATCAACATAAAAAACATCCCTATTTTTAGTTCCTCGATCATGGACATATAGATTTTTATAGTGTCTGCAAGCATACATTAATGTTAATTTCCTCATTCTCCTTTGTACTTTGTTAATGTCACAATCTGCTGTAAAACCTTGCCAAGTTTCTTAACTGTCATGTTAATTCCGAGACCTAGTCTGCACTCTCTGACATTTCAGGACAGAACATGACAGTAAAAATAGATTAAAAACAGCTTATAAGTATTATAAAATCTAGAACTTTACAGATGGTGGAATTATATCTGCTGAATGGAAATTTTAGCAACTCGGAACACAATAATAGAATAGCCTATTGATTTCTAGGACAAATATTTTCAGAAGTAATGTAATGGTATCTGAATAGCGGGCAAAACCCACAAAAATGTAGGAAAGTTGGGTGGGTTTTTTTTACTTTTTTAAAGCATCACAGTGAATGTGCATATCGCATTGGTGCTAGTATTAAGTTTCAAAGCTTTTCTGTACCATATAAATAAAGGACATAATAAGATCTTGATTTTATTCATGGTTAGTTCAAAGTTCACACAAATTATTTCACACAGGGGATTTGTCTGAAGGTTTTGGCATTATAGAAATGCATTAATGTACTTTAGATATTAAATGACAATGCCACATGGTAAGAAATTTGCACGAATGAACAGGAAATTAGACACCGTTCCTTTTTTTTTTTTTAACTGATTGCTAAAGAATGCGCTGTTTAAACGCATACTATCCATTTCAAAGGGAAGCTTTTGCTGATTTCAGGAAGTTTAAAATCAGCTAATCAGAAAGTAATACAAAGTTAGAGTTAAATATTTTTTTAAAGGAAACTGTTTCTTTAAAAAAATCCTTTCCCCTTTTCTTTAAGGGGTACTTATTATTTCCATCATCCTTGTTGAGTTGTTGATGAATAGCTCACATCGTTTGCCAAGCTCCACCCTCTGTCTTTTTTCTAAACCCTTTACTCATTATTTGCTCAGTCTTTTTCCCACAGCCTAGACAGCCTGTCAAGGCAGCTTAAATAAAACACTGTATTAACATTAGGAAATGGCATTCAGTTCCCAATTGATCTCCTAATACTTTATGTTGAAATGATAATTGGTACAGTCTTCATTGAAAAAAAAGAGAGAAAAACTACTTTTCAGTCACCACAAGGTATTATCTTAGCTGATGTATTCACAACCAAACAGATACATTTTTAAAATCTCCCCATCTGCTGGAGACTGCAGTTCACAATTCTTTTCAGCTGACATAATCCAGATTGATTCGTTCAGCAGATAAAATTCAGGCCACTTCTGCCCTTTATAGGAGCAACATAATACCAGTCTTTATTCAGTAACAATGTAACATAATGGGATCGGAATGTGCAAAATGACTGTTCTTAAATTACTGTGACACACAAGGGTCCAACACAAGCTGTGGTTTAATGTAAAAAATCATTAGGCACAGATTACTAAAATGGTCCTGCATTAACAAGGTCAAACCAAGACTGTTTATGATATTTTTCAGGAGGGAAAAAAAAAATAATGTTTGCTAATATCTAGATTATGAATGCATTTTTAAGAGGGAAAAAATCTGCAGGTTTTTTTTTTCCCCCATGAAGAAAGTGCTGTTTATTCAATAATGAGTGCAACAGTTAAGGATTCTATAAAGACCTTTTCCGCAGAGCCAAGTTAATCTATTACACACTGAAGCACACACACAAAAAATCTAAATATCAAAAGGTTGTCAAGAGAGTTGCCAGAAACGAATATTTTGGTGCACTGCTATATCAAACAAATTTTAAAGACCATCAGATTATTATTAACCCATTCTAGCTCTTTTCTTTTGATATAGCCGGAGACCATTAGAATTTTGCAAGTTTCCACACCGCTGCAGGGGTTTTGCATCTATGTAAATCATTGTTACTTAACAATATGTCCCTCATACGCTTACAAATCAACCTCTCTGCACAAAAAAGCCCAAGTGAAGACACACAGTAAATTTCATCCTTAATGGACGGGTCCTTGCACACTGAGAGTCTGATGAGGATTTGAGATCACATAATGTATGGATTTTCTTTGTACAGTTATTTCTTCCTGTCTGATAAAATCTAAAATTTAGTAAGTCTTACTTAAGAAAACCATGATATCATCACACATTGAAATAAAGGAATAAGTAAACAACTCTTTCCCAATCTATCAAAAAATCTGCCAGTGTTTTCCTCCAGCCTTTGATTTGGGGGCTAACAGTATGTGAATAAAACCCGGCATTGCAGACAGGGGCTAGGCTTGCTCCTGCAAGGCAAACAATTTCAGCTGTTGATAGAAGCTAACCCAGAAGCATCGTAGCTCAGCTCCCGGGCAGAAAGGTGGTACTGAAAAAAAAAAAAAAAAAAAAAAGAGCTGTTTCTACCCTGGTTTATATCTAGAGGTCCAGACCAGGTGGCTCTCACGGGAATGGAGGGGTTAAATTCCCCACATTCCACTTTCCCATTTTGACCTTGTAAACAGTGAAAGCAGGATTTTGCTGTCCCTTACTGCTTTGGTAAACTACTAAAGCTGGGTAATTGTTGAAATCAGTTGCTTTAATTTAAGCTACTGCTCATTTGTAATGAATGTACAAGCAATGAGTGTATTTTAAACATATGTTCATGGAAAGTGAGACTTCCCTATCTGCATGCCACATCCTCATATGCCCATTTCATCAACTGACAGAAACAGCCTCAAGAAACCTAGCTAGAAAATGACAGCTAGCAAACTCTAAGGATAGCTGGAGAGGAATGCATCCATTTCGAAATTCAGTATGAACACACCTAGAGTCTCCATATAGGTGGGCGATGGTCACACCCTGACCCGGCGAAGGGTGCTGGTGGGCAGCCGGCAGCAAGCACCGTGAGCAAGATTGCCACTGGCACGGCAGCAGGTGCCCAGCAGGACTAAATCAAAATCAAGAAGTGCCCTCATGAAATATTTTCGTTTGAGGAATTCCCACAATTTGTGTCATTTTACAACAAAAGGCTGAAATGTTTCCCCATCAACCGCATCCAAAGCAGTGTGAAAAACGAATTTATGGAAGTTCATAGCCAGACCATAAAATAAGCTATGTCCCTAATGTCTTCTGAATAACAAATGTATTTAAATGACGTGTTCTGCTAAGGTGAACTTCATAAACACAAAAGATTGTAGTTTTAGAAAGTAATGAAAACTAACTGCATAACTCCAACAGTCTTGGAAACTCATTACATTCAAATATTTACATATTCTAGTGAACTTATGTTCACTGGATGTCAATTTTGACTGCACAAATCCAATAACTGAAACATATGGCCTTGAAACCTGCAATCAATATAAACCTTTTAGAGCCCAAGCTTCAAAAAGTTATATCAAATATATATTCGATGAGAAGAAGGTTAATTGAATAATTGATTACTCAGTTACAATTAAGTGCTCTTCAGATATCTTTGGGAAATACCGAGATATAATAGTGATAGATATTTATTTGTTTATCAGCTATCTCTGATTTATAGCTATCATTTATTTTTTATTTCCTAAGTCAATTTTTACATTTATATATTTTAACAATATAGTCCCTGGTGAGAATCAATATACAGGGTTTTTTCACCACAGGGCTATCAAAAGCTAGCCTAGAAATCTATATCTACCAATTCAGCCAATTTCAGTGCAGACTTCAGCCTTATAAACACCTTGCTAAAATATTCAGACTTTGTCTCCAGATGGCAGTTACGTAGACAGAACACGCAATATTTGTAGCAATGAAGGTTAACCAATACTAACTGTGCTGATAAACTCTGAACTTAACAACAGTTAAGTGAAAAGATGGCCCTTGAAAAAAAAGCAAAGTGTGCTGTTCGCATTTTTTAACAAAGTACTATTTCTTATCAAAATACAAACGTGTTCATAAAAGTCCCACCCCTACAGCAACAGCCAAGAGGATCTTTGGGATCTCTGGGGCATTTTAAAGTTGACTAAACAATAAATCAGACAGTCAGGTCTTCAGAGCTGTCTGCACAGAAAAATCCTGTTAACTCTTTAGTAGTATTAATATTATTTAAAATTTATTTAGCAATAGCTCCAATGTTCTCAGTAAGGAGGAGAACATAGTTGTGTCACATACTGTGCGTGTCTGTGCATACACACATCATTTATAGATAGATACACACACATACACGAGGCCCTGCATCTAGTGACTGATGAGCTAAATAAGGCTGGGTAAGATTTGTTAAAACATGCTGAATTCCTCTGAAGATGGTAAGATAAATTACAAAACCTCACTCTTCCTCCACTAGATGTGAAGGCTTTCAACTCTTTCCTGCATCCATCTCCAAGACTTTAGAATAACTACCATAAAACACTGCTTAAACAGCTCCAGACACAAAGTCTGCTATCTTTTAGGGTACAGCTCTGCATTCACTTCAAAACTTGAAGCTTTTTCTCCCATCAATGGCAATTCTATACATGGTGTATAACAAAGAAAGGTACTAAGTCATTGAGGCAATATTTCAAATATTTTTGATCAGTGCCTCAGATTACAGCATGTGATGATAAGGATGAGGAAAATAACTTCACATTCTCACTGAACAATAAAACCTTATTTTTGTGAATGTCCTCCTGTAATTACAAATGTCCACAGAGGGATGTGTTTCAGGGGAGATAAGTAGTATGAGGCATGAGGAAGACTGGAAAGAAATAAAAATTCACACTTTCCTTTTCTTAGTCTAAGTACCTGCTACACCTAACCCTTGATATGCTCAAAACCTTGTATCAATTATCCTTTCCAAGAAAATGGGATTCCAATTAGATCAGTCCAAACTTCACGTAACAACACTGGATTCTCCCTTCACTCTCCCTCTGCCTAACAGCAGCAGTGCCAGATACGGGACTAGACGTGCATGGGCCACAGAGCACTAAAATCCCATAAACTGTGCTCCTTGACCTTAAGTTAACACTTCTTGGATGAAATTCATCACTTAATGCTTTGTTCTTTTAATCTTCCACCCTGCTGGAGTCTGAGCTAGGCAGAATTAGGTCCTCTGAGGTCTATGAACCTATTGTGGATTTTCAGCAGTACGGCTGAGAGCAGAATCTGGTCTTCTAAGGATATTATTATTTAATATGAGCTTTCAAAACAGAACACTTAGACTCCACGGACACCAGGCATAACCCTCTTTACACACTGCACTTTATAGTATGTCAAGGGTGATGTACGCTTTATGTTGGGCCTCATAACAAAATGACAGGCGTTGCTGTCCATTGACAAAGCCACATGACAGCAAGGTGTCACAGACAGAGAGTGCAGATGTATTATCGCTCTACCACTTAGACAGGAATGACATCCTTTGAATCTCAAGAGACAATGTCGTGGGCAAGCTAACCTTAGTGTGCCGGTTGTACGCTCAACAGTATTGACAGTCAACAATTCCACGTACATCCATCATGAAAGAACGCTGAGGTCTAAAGACAGCAGATTTCAGATTTCATACGTGAGGTAATGTTAATAGACAAAGGATGACTATGTACAATATATTTTAAAAAAGGAAATTAATATTCTATACTTATGTTCAATGTTTCAAATGTACTCAAAATTCAGATTATTATTTTTTTTTTAATGTTCTATATTCACATCCTACACTACGGAGAGAATTATTCAGGAAGACACGCTATTAAAATTCTTTACAAAGGAATTTATCATATAAAATAAGAACATTTTATATTAATTAGTCCTGATTTGAAAGCCCATAAATTAGCTTTCTTTTGAGTATGACCAAAGATAACATTATAAGCTAAGGCCTGGGGGACATCACGACACTAACATTACTCACCTACACTTCTGAAGCAGGTCACATACTTCCATGGCTCAATTTACTTATATACCCTACAATATTTTCCAGATTTTATGAAAGCTTATAGAACGATTTAGAAAATCAGCACTATTTCTATAAAAATCTCAAAAAAAGAGAGACAAACTCACTGCATTATACAGGTCACGGCACGTTCATCACTACACAGATGTTATTCATAGTCACTGGTCCCACGTAAGTAGGTCATTGGACATACTTGCCCTTTTCAGTGATCCTGAAATATGGTGGCATACTTGAAAAGCCATATAGAAATGTGGGGCTCTCCTGATAAATCATCCCAGGATCAGCTGCTAACTCTTGCATTCAGATTCAGGGAAATGACAGCTGAGTCCTATTAGTAGAGGTGGGGAACGGGGAGCAGGGGTCCAGGGGGCAATTAGCTCCCACCTCTCCTTGAAAGGGACTTCCCCTTTGCTGGCAGAATAAGGAAAGGTTGAGGTGGAGACAAACCCTGAAGCAAAAGCTGGGAAACAGCAGCACCCTTCCGTGAGCAGGGTGTTTGGGTGGCTAAGAAAGCTGAAGCAGGAGAATAGGGGAGGTTGGGAGGTCCCCTGGGAAAGGCAGCTGAAGTCTGACTTTTTGCAAAGCCAGGTGAAGAAATCCCTCCTTCTCCTTCCTCCTGCACCAAGTCAAAGGGGAGAGAGGGGGGGAAAAAACCAACCAAACAAACAAAAAAAACACACACCAAACCAAACCCCCCACAACTTCTTGTACTATACTGCTCCCTTCTAGGAGTCACATCTACAGCCTACAGTACAGACCTTTCGTCTATGTCAACCAAGACATTAGTGGGTGGGACATCTACCTTAGGGCCATGTGCTCTTAAATTCAATGCTCTTGCTCCAAAGCACTACAGCAGAGAAACAGGTAGCTGGGCATCACTGCTTTAGGGGGAAGGAGCATAGTTAATGCTGGCTATAATCTCAACCTATGTGGTCTCATCACACTATGCTCTTAACTACATACAGCCCCTCTCGCCTCTGACGTAATCTCTTGCCTGATACCTAGTAAAACAGAAAAGACTCATTTAACTTTGTAGGTGGGGGGAGAAATAATTAGGGATTTTTTTCTCCAGAAAAAAATCTCAGTGTCTCAAGATAGCAACAAAAGGTTGACCATTAGGTATCCAAGATTTAAAAAAAAAAAAAAAAAAAAAAAAAGAGTTAAGCTATCAAAACCTTTTCAACTGCATGAATTGTGTATGTTAAGAAGCCTGGAAACTGCTTCATGTGTTTCACCTCCTGCTGTGCAGTTTTTATGCTGACAGGACTGAAGATAGCTTTTCTAGCTCGTAATATCACAGAGAAAATGCTATATTAAACTAAGACATCTCTGATCATATGCTAAAAGTGTACATGTAATGTGCTCCTGATAAGTCCGTTTATCATTAGAGGCAAGTTTCAAATATAGTTTAAAATATAGTTGTTCCAGATTCCAAAAATGTATCTATTTGTTGAACTAATTCATACATGCCTTGAATTTTCAGTGTATAGCAGTTCCAAAGCACAAAGTGAAACTTGTCTGAAAACACAAATTTAATTTGTTTGTGGTGAAGAATGCATGTAAACACATTTTATATGACTGCTATTCATACCTGCAACATCAGCTCAGTCTCATGCTAGGAATTTTATAATGGATACTTGGCCTAAACATGTTGAAAGTCAGCAATATTTTTGCTAAATCTGGGTACAGCATCCCCAGGTCAAGCGTATGGAGTGAAAAACCTCCATCCCTGGTTAACTGAATTGCACGTTCCCCTGAAGGAAAGGTTTAAATGGAACTTTGAGAGTGAACATCCAGCAAATATCACAAGATCAAAACTAGCCTCGCCATTATAGATCTACACAGTCTGTTGAACTCTGGAGAGAAAAGGCCTAGGACAAAAGCAGAGTGTTTTTCTAAACCTTTGTCTTCAGGAGATCTTCCTTCTGACTCTGCAGATGTGGAGCTTTATCCTACATTGAGCTATATTCCACTATGCGCGAAGTAAAATCTTTCACAATCTGACTTTGATTTTTTCATACTTTCCAAAGGCAAGGTAAAATTTTGTTTTCAGTGTCAAATAAACTAACTATTGTAACTCTGCCTGGACAAAAACATGCCTTAGGAAGTGAGAAAAATGTTTTCTAAAATGGATGTGATATAAATCCATAAATGACTGAAAATAAAAATTACCCTTGAATTTCAAAACCTCAAATTTTTCATAAGAAAACTTTCTACCAGAAAACGGCTTCATATTTAAAATTTGTACAAAACTAATCTCAAACATGAAAATGGAGACCCAGTCTTATTGCCGCTGTCCTTTGCATCTTCTGCATAGATCATATGCCTCTCATATACCATACTCATATACCATAGATCATACCCCTCATCATATCATTAGCTATACCGCATTTTGCTACTGCTGAACACAACTGGCCTCATTCTTCAATGCACCAGCATTTCATAATGAAAAATAAAGACATTTTAATTTAAAAGTAAAGAGAATTGAATGCCCTACAAATATTACAAGCAACAGAGGGACTCTATGAAATAATGAATTTCTCTCTCTTGGTAGGAATGACCGTGTATAACGGATTCACGGCTCTGCTTTGCTTCAGCACTTAGCATCTTGCAGGTTACTCCTGACTCATGAAAATAACATTTCTGGATTCACTTCTCTTAATGCATGAAAATTACCCCTCCCTGCACAAAGCCTGCAGTACAAGAAGCGAGCAGGATGGTGGGAGTGAAGAAATTTAACCTTTGAGTGCCCTGGAAGTCCATGGAGATGTTGTGAAGCCCCTCTGTGGTACCACATCAGACCATTTCCTGTGGTCTGAAAAAGGCAAAAAAAGAAAAAAGCCTCCAAGGTCTGTCAGCGGGTCTCAGCTTCACTGAGCCGGCCTGGGCCCTACTGCAAAACCTCCTGTGCTAGTGCCATCTCCATTTATTACAGTGGGGCGGCCATGGGAGGAGGGACCTTGGCAAATCTCCGTCCTTCTGGGTGAAGGGAGGCTGGCTGGTGAAACACCAGAGCCAGGAGGGAAAGGGGGGACGTTACCCCCTCCGAAACTCTGTATGCATACAGAATACTACCTGGAGAGTCACATACCTGATCTGCTAAGGACTCCAGCATCAAGCATATACACAGCCTAAAACGCAGGTGGAGTTTCAGGCCCGAGGCCATGCCAGCTCCCCGTGACGCCTGCTCTGTTACTAGCATGGCTGGCGGTGCTGCAGCCAGCCCTACGGCTGGTTCTGCCTTGGCACGGCACAGACCGGTAATGAAAAGGCAGCTCCTACCCCGAAGGGTCTGCAAGATGAAAGACGTCAGGCAGACAAGGGGAGAATTAGGAAAACAGGACTTCTGCTTATTAAGGCCATTCTTAATTAGATTATGCTCTTTTGGCCCCAGATCTCTTTTTCTGATGATGTTTGTTTAGTACCATTCAGCTGGAGACCAAAATTCCGTTACTTTATATTACCAATTTATGTTGGTAAAATAAAAATAGTAGAGTATATTTTCCAGTTTGGACTCGCATGTTCGCCCTCCTCCCCCCTCTGCATGCTGAACGCTGCTCCTCAAGAAGGAAAGGGGGAAGGTGGAAGGTGAGCATCCTTCTGCGCGCTGCGAACTTTTTCCCTCCGTGCTGTTTTCTCTAGGGTGGCTTATTTTTCCCTGCGTTAGCACCAAATGTTCACTGCATATGCTGTAACCCAGACACACAGGCGGGATCTCAGAGATAGGCTTGTGAGTCTTTCACTCCTGTAAGAGGTACAGCACAGAGAGATGTGAAAAGCTTCAGAGCTACCAGCTATAAAGTTCAGAGGTTTCTCCTCGCCTGAATGGGGCAGAAACCCTCCGAAGGTCAGCGAAGTCCCCAGCCAGGTTTAACAGGAGCTTGGGCTGATCAAACAGCTTCAGCAGACAGACAGTTTAGGTTGTGTCAGGCTCCGCTTTATGTCCTGTCTAAATCCAAGAAGATCAGAAGAAGAGGGGGAAATTAAAGGTTAGCTCTAAGTATCAGGCAAGGACCTGGGATGTTTTTTTTACGTAGTCTTAATGAGTTTTGCCATCCTATATCTAGTGACATTTTAATAACTGCTAAACCCCAGAAAGTCTCCAGAGAAGGTGCACTGATACTATGATGAGCATAATATAAATGCATAGACAGACAGACAGATATTAATAATTTCTTCCTACTGATGTATGTGTATATATTAATCTATAATAATATAAAGCTTTCAGGGTATTTTACCCCTATTCAGCACAACAACATTTACTACTATCAGTCTAATCATAAATACAATTATTCTTGAGTACTCTATTACAAAAACCAATAAACTAGGCCTCAATAGAGATTCTGAAATTACTTAACTTTTCTTTAGAAAAATATTAAAACAGTATTATCACATCAATGAGAGGAAAAGACAGGAAGATAATAAAGTTATGTTAAACCTCCCTGTATTTACTCATGTGTGAAACAGTTATGTCTGGTCACATAATTGCAATGGTTCTGAGAAATATTTCATATTTTATAATGAACATTAAAAGAGTTTGTGGATCATTACTTTATATGAGTTCCAAAGTTATTACATAAAACCCAACAGGAATGGTTATAAATTATTTGATCCTCTAGTCTGGCCTTGGTAAACATAACATGAAGGCTGAACTATGTCAGCAGACAAGATTCATAATAATAGGTAAAGTGCTTCTACAGTTAAAAAAAAGAAGAAAATACCAGGGTACTTGTAAGCAAGGCTCTTAGCATTTTATTCTTTGCTGTTTCAAAGAAATATTTTTCTGCAATGAGCTTAAGCTATTAAAAAAAAAAGGAAGGAAAAAAAAAGCTTTGTCTAGAACAAAAGAAAACTTGCTCACAGGCATGTTCTATCATCTACCAATTTGGCATTATCATAACTGTGGCCCTAAAGTCACTGTCAAATTCTTGAACTTACAGCACAGTATGTATTTAAGACACTATACTTAGCCATGAAATAATGTCACAAGCAATTATTTGATTTTTCAAATGGATCCTGAAGAGCATCTCATTGAAATATGAAAAATAATAGTATACTAACAAAAATTACACACTTGACACAATTATGAAGAATTTTTGTCTTCCAACTACAATTGGCAGCAGCATTTTAATTAATGAGTGATCATTTGCTCCAGAGATAAGTGTAATACTAAATGAATTCTGGTCCACTTCCCCCTCTCAGCTCATCTTTGTCTCCAGCTCCTGTGCTTTGTGTCAAAATACTTTGTGGATGTTTTTGTTTTGTTCTATAAATGCCTTCTAAGAATATTAATATGGAGAATTAATTCAGTTATGCACGCACAACATTTAATAAGATTGGAAAACATGTTTAGATATTCTGGTCAATTTATAAAATATATTTAATGCGGATCATATCCGAGCCTCAAATCCTGCACATTTCTGCTCACGGGTGCCGTGTATTTGCATGTGCAAGAAAACCCTTTCCCCAAAAGAGTTACTGGGGGATACTTTTCGGCCCGTGCAGACAGAAGCCTGCACTGGGTGACCACGATTGTTGGTCCTGGCTTATGCTCTGCTGTAGGTTTCCAAGGCCATGGTTAGCGGGCAGCAGCTGAGGACCACTGATGTAAACGGAAAAGCCACCGCTGAGCTGGGACAACTCAGGACCCTGCCCGCGCAGTACCTGCTGTAGCAGTACAGTGTCAGGTCTCGCTAGCCACTTCTTCTAATTTTTGCCTTTTTTTTTTCTTTTCTTATTTTCTTTTTTCCCCTCCCTCCAGAATTCCGGGAGTTGTATTGAAACACTAAACCACGCAGCCAAGGGCACTTAGCCTCCGCAGTCTTTCATCACGAAACACTTAGGTATGAAAATTTCCCGCCTTGCAAGTCATCTAGTTGTCTGACGCCAGGAGTGCCCGCTATGCCCTGGCACTGCTGGAAAAGCTGCCAGGGTGGGTCGGGGTCCCACCCGTGAGCATCTCCTGCCCCAGAGAAGTTAGATTTTATACTACTCCTGTTCGACAAATACCCCTTTGGGAAAGTGAACGTTGAGCACCCAAAACCACTTTGTGCTTTGAACAGCTTACCACTATCACTGTCCAATTTATATTACTGCTACTAGTTCTCTATGTTACCATGTTTTAGTTCCTGCACCATAGCTATTCACTGCTGTAACTTTTTCAAGCTGGAAGTCCATCTGCTGCCCTCACTTTTGTCTCACTCTTGTCTTTTTTTTTCCCCTACACTTGAAGGCACTAGCTGTTTCCATTTGTCAAATAAGTACGTAGTTCGTTAAATAATAACTTCCTTCTTTCTCTTTGGTTTTCAGGAAATCTCAAGGAAGAAAGAACCTTTGTAACGTTGCCTGGAAATTCTTCCTGGTTGGGCAGGAAGCTCGTTCTCTGGATTTTTCAAGTGACATTCTGACTTTTAACAGCATCTTTTTGGATTAAAAATATACAACCAGTGCTATGGACACTGAAGGGTTTTACAGAAGAGCCAACCTGAAACATGCCATAAGCACTCACAAGTTTGTGTGCCACTAACGCAGGGAGGCTGCAGAACGGGTGTAGTTTAAGAGAGCAAAGCAAGCAAAACTTCCAGGGCTATTCTGGGGAAGGCAGAGGTTTGCTTGAAGTACTTGGCTTTTTAAAGAGAATCCATTCCTCTCCGGTTTTTTATTTGACAAACATTTCTAAGCCATCTGTGTCGCATCCTCTAGGTGGTGCTGATACTGCACAGCTCCGGCTTCCCCGCACAATGAAAACATTAATTTGCTATGAGATAATTTTTGACGTAAATGTAAAATGGTGCCCATTCGAACTCAGTAATGAAGCATGGTGCATTTCTACAGCTCCTAATTTGACTAGTTAAATGACTCCATTACGTGTCTAACAGACAGAAGCAAATAATTTCTGGTCAGTTGACGCTCACTTATCCGTATCATTTTACCCTGAAAATAAAGTCTCTAATCTACAGTTTCTTTGTCTTAGTTTTTTTTTTTAATATTATTAAAGCAAATATACTTAAATAAGAGAGATTAAACCAACACAAACTAACAATTAAGGCTACAATACGGAAATCAAGTTTATATAATGTGGGAGGATAGAAAAAAATTAAAATTAAATAATAAATTAAATGACTGCTTATCTCTGTTATTTCCACTGTGAGATTTGACAACATTAGTATTTAGGAAAAGGAAAATATCTCTCTCAAATTCATTGATTTTGAAAACCACTTTAAATACTGCCTGCAAATCTGCCTATAAAACTTCCCCACACAACTTTGAGAATGTTTGGAAAGACTCTTTACAGCACAGAGCAATAAAATAAAAATGTTGCCTTAATAAATATCAGGTGATGAATAATTTTGCCCCGAGGAAAAAAATGGTTAATGCTGAATCTTAATGTTCCTCATCTAAATGCTTTTTTCTTCCTGCTAAAAACAAGTTTAGAATTAAAGCATATCACTTTACACATATTGCATGCATATTAGCGAGACACAGCTGCTTATGCCCTACTCTTAAGAGCCATATGATTAAGTTATGGGATATCAGATAATCCAAAGTCCCTTTCTATTGGTCACCTTTCACAGACAAAGGCTTTTTAGTTTTAAGTCCATTTAATGACAGAATGTCCAATTCTATAAATGTGTGAGTAATTCCAGTGGAACACCTGTGGCTCTCTCTGCTAGAATATAGAAGGAAAGATATAAAATGTCATTACAGTAACATTCAGTGTCTGACTTTAGCAAAAAATATTCGCAATCAAGGCTGCCACTCCATCCCTGATGTATTCCATCATACTCGGGTTTCCATGGTCTCAGAGAAGTAAGTGTGAGCTTACATACCATATGTGGTACCAGCCTTCATCACAGTGGGGTGAGCTAAGGACAGAGCAGCAATTTTCTGGTTGAAGTCACGGGTCCTGTGGGCTCATTTCCACGATGGTTTGTGGGGACAGAGGCATGTGACTCTCAGCATTATTAGCAAGGGAAACGTAAAAGAAACGTTTTCAGGCTACTCTTAAAAAAACAAGCAAACCCCCCCCAAACCTGTACCTAACCTTATTTTCATAGCTTTTCCCTCATATCATTTAATTATGTCTTTTTTTCAAAGATTTAAACACTATTCGAGCAGTTTTTATATGAGTACAAGTTTCCTAATGACAGGGAAGAATGACAAACAGATTTTGGAGTGACTGATGCAGCGTCCAGGAAACCTGAGTTTTCTATTGATGTTGTTTTTGCAACCATGACAGTGGAAATGTTATGACCCAAATCTAACTATGGAGAGTTACATTAAAATTAATGGGCTTCCTCATAGTAGCCATTCCTCAAACAGAAGAAGCATTCAAGGAGTTAGAGCTGGATTTACAACTAAAATATAAAGCTCAGTATCGATGTTCAATTTCAGCAGGGTTAATTTTTGAGAGCACGCTTAAAGCGTCAGTGAATCGCAGGCTCACTGCTGCTCTCGAGGAAGGCAATGGCAAAACTCCCAGCTGACTTCAATGAGAGGAGGAGCAGACCCTGAATGGAATAAAGGAGCAGAGGAAACAACTCCATACGGAAATGGCAAGTGTTCAAAGATGAGTTCATATCAGCAGAAAATACACATGCAGCCTGACAAAAATACATGAAGGGTCAAAGAAGCAATCTCTGTCTTGGGGAATCCAAAATAGCAAGCAGGAGATCTCAGAGTGAGGAGAAAAGATGGTCTGGGGACAGGACACTGGCCTTGGCCTCCGAATATCAAGCATGGTTTCTTGGTTTATCAAGGACTGGAACGCACATGGGGAGGCTGGCACGAGGCCACCCAACACCACATGCAAGCAAACCAATGAACCGGGGCACCAAGCAGAATATCTGCTGCCAAGGCGGCTGCAAACGCCAATGTATGGAGCAGCTACCAAGGATGAGAAAGATGAATAAATGACATGAAGGTGAGGCTGTAAAAATGCACTTCTTCAAGTATCTGAAGTCCAAAACAAGCT
Source organism: Ciconia boyciana (assembly GCF_034638445.1). NCBI lineage: Eukaryota > Metazoa > Chordata > Aves > Ciconiiformes > Ciconiidae > Ciconia > Ciconia boyciana. The sequence continues at coordinate 33,193,649 of NC_132942.1, read as the reverse complement.
ACTGAAGATGGGATGCCTGCCAGAATTTGGAAGGAAAAGGCAGAAGGAAGGGGACACTTTAGCAAGTATCTGTGAAACATCTTTGGAAGCAGGGGAGGTACCCGTGGATGGGAGGACTAATGTAACACCTATATATAATAACAGCTCTAGGGAAGATCAAGGAAATTAAACACCAGTCAGCCTGATTTCAGCAGTGGGGAAGATATTGGAAACACTAATCAGGGACAAAATAGGGAAAGTTATGATTTAATTAAAGATATTCAGCATGGATTCACAAAAGGGAGATCATACATAACAAAACTAATAGAATATTTGGAAGAAAAAAAAACCAACAAAAAAAACCTCAAAAAGAATTGAAGGAAGCCATGAACATGATTTACGTGGACTCTATGAAAGCTAATGCTGTATGGTCCCCTAACAGGCTACAATGTCGTAAGTTCTGATGAGAGGGTGAGCTAAATAATGCATAACGAACCGGACAGTGTATGAGGGCACAGCGCTCTGCATGCTAACATCAGCAGGGAAGAGTGATGGGAGGCGATAGCTGGTCTGTCCCAAGATCACTAGCAAAGCTGATTTTATTCCACTTCTATTTCAATGGCATGCAAAAATGGGATGAAATTTATTCAAAGTAGAAAATGGAGGGGAAGCCACAGACAACATGAATGAAGGGACAATATATAAATAAAAAAATCCAGCCTGCCTTTTAGTGAGCAGGGAAAGTGATGGGATGCAATTCAATAAAGAAAAAATGTCAAGTAACATTGTGGTAAGAACAAAAGGCAGGCACCACTTGCCGTTCTCTGTAGCGGAGATGAAAGGGGCAGAAGCACGGTGAATAATTAGAAATTAAACTCTAAAAATCTTAAGCCTAGGACCTAATGTCAGCATAAAAAGAAGCAGAGATATTTCTGGAATTTCCAAATCGAGGCACTGACTAAACTGTGCAAAATCATTCCTGCAGCGTGTAACAGGATAACGAGGAAATATTTGGAAGACCATACCCTAAGTTTGGCTATCTTTATCATTAGACATGTATAGAACATCCAAAAAACCGAGTGACAAAATTATCCCAGTGAGTCAAAACCAAACCAGATCAGTGTTCTCTAAAAGCCGAGGTAGGGAATACACAACTGCCGAAGTAGCCTCAAGTTACAGCTGTATCTAACAACAAGTGGGCACGAGCTGAAGCTAAGGAAAAGCAGGCACTAATGGAATTTAAGTGGAATTTCTTTGCACAGAGATTATAGTCAATGTGACGCGCAACCCAGGGCAGCATTAGCAACCTGTGGAAAAATATTACACTGTGACTCATTCAGAAGAAAAGACAAACAGTGAAATGATGTCCCTGGCTTTTCGTCCTTCAGTACTTTAAAAGTATGTGAGCCGCTATTCAAGTGAAATATTAAAATAAAGACGATTACATTTGTCTCATGGGCCAGGTAAGCAACGTAAGCTGGCACAACTCTGCAACTTCTCATGCATGTAGCATGTGAAGGCAAGTAATTGAGAGGTGCATGAGAGCTAGGGGGACGCACGACGGGCAACCCCGCACCCTGGGGCTGCAGAGGAGCCCCACTGCCCGGCTGCCTCTGCAGGTCTGCAATCGCACCTAACTCAATCTGCTTTGGTGGGGTTTTTATTATTTTCCAAGCAAAAATACATCACAAAAATGGGCCTTAAGGGAATACTCTTGATGATGTTTTTTCCCTTATAGTAGGTCTTACGAACCCGGCATGAAGTTACTAGAAATGCAAGGCTGGAAATTCTATTGCTCAAACTATCACAGAAACAAATGGGATTTACATGCAACAGTACAGCCACAGCACGAGTGATAGACTGGTATCTACAGCTGTCTGTAATTGATAGCACAGACCTTATTGCCTATACAGTAATGCATTTTTATTCTTGAATGTTTTCAGCAAAACAGCGCCAATCTAACAGCACAGGGCCCGCTGAGGAGGAGATCCCATACAATTGCATTTCAGTGGCCCTTCTTAGGGCTTAAGGATTTCAAGCATGGAGTGATACCTTGCAGAGGAGCATTTCTGTTGGGACCCTCTAGAAGACACAGGCAGACAAGCAGGGCTTGCCTTCCAGATGGGGCCAGGGAGCAGGAGAGGAGGGTGGAAAACAAGTCAGGAAAAGATGCAACAACATGGAGTTCAGGGGAGATATTTAAAAAAGAAAGAAACAAACCAAACAAAACAACAAAAAAACCCAACCCAACCCCCAAAACGCAGCAAACAACAAACCCCAACCAACCAACCAAAAAAACCAAACACTACCACCGCCACACAATCAATGCTACAAATGTTCAGATTTGCTTACAATTAAAGCCTTCCTCAAGTCCACGAAGAGTTTCTCACCAATTTCAAACAGGCACTGGGCCCACTCTTACTCTTTCAGTTGTATTACAAAACCACCCTAAAACTGGCCACATGGCTTGGTGCTACATAGGCACAGGCTTTGCTAGCTGTTCTTTTCGGCTGCAGGGTCCTGCACGTGCACAGAGCGTACAGAAAAGGCCACTGAGCAGCAGCTAAACTGACCCCTGCTTTGGGAAGAGAGTTATCTCCACGGAACCCGGGCATATACCTTCTGGGTATAGCCTTAAAAATGGTGCTTTTGCAGTGGAAGCCCCAAGAGATGCCTAACTACAATGTCAGCCTCTGCAAGCACGGCATAATAAATACTAGAAATACATAGATCGCAAGACTAAGAGGTGGATCAATAGTAGGGAAAGGGAGGGCAAAGGAGGGAGACAGAGGTAAGTTCGCGGCACTCGAGCAGCACGAGCAGGGCTCTGCTACAGATGCTGTGTCCCCGGCTGCCCCGTGCCCCTTCCTCCCTCCCTCCCTCGCTGCTTGGGAAGTCGTCTTCTAATCCTAACAGGGGAAACACTTCACGTCTTTCCCATTCTGCACCTAAACGTCACCATCATGCTGCTTCACGCTGGGACATGAGGTAGATTCAGAGGCTCTTGCAGGGCGGAGAGGGAAGGTTGGGCCCCTGCTGCCTGCCAGCACGCTCCGTTACTGGTTGCCAAAAACAGGAGGGGATGGTTTGGGTAATGCACAGCATAGGTATATTTTGTTCAGAGCAAAGTAGGCATCTCCTCGGTCTACACTCCCACCACCCATCCAGAAGATTATCATGAAGATACAGCTATGGGAACTCATATAAATAGCACTAAACTTTAATTTACAACAGAGCCTAGCACAGCACCCCTTAATTACAACCAGACCCGTGAATGCAAGGTATCTAGAATGAAAACAAAGGGTTAAAATACCTGTCTGGATTTTTTCTTGAAAATCAGTCATTGAGAATCATCTGTCAGTAAGACAAAATTAATTACTACATGTAAAATTGAAAAAAAACCAACATAAATTTAAATATTACATAATATTACAAAAATGTTCATAAAATCCTACTGTTAATGATGCATGTTCACCTTTCTAATACTCAAACTAGCCAAGATTATTACACCCAATTTGCAATAATAAAAAAGGAGAGGAAAAGAAAGGACCTTTTTTTAAAAAAATATTTTATCTGACTTTAGAAGCTTTGGAAAAAGCCTTCCACAAATTACAGTAACTTGCAAAATTCAGTCATGTTTTTGAATACTCTTAGAGGGCTGGTGCTGAAGAAATTGCTGAAGTTTAAATGTTAGACATTTATGCTTAACAAAGCTAGTAAATAGAAGCCTTAACCACTTCATTCACTCAAATCAGGGCAATTATTGCACTTTTGTCTTGCAAGTATTTTACTAATTTATGCATAGTTAGTTTTACTTATACATTAGATCAATTACTGGTAATATATTAAGTATGTTTTTAAGTTTAACGTGTGAATATAGTTCTGTACTGGAGCTTTAAGGCCTTTTTTGGAGAAGGTTGTACATGTTTACATTAGAAGGGCTTTCAAAATTTGGCAGCGAATATACGCACAAGTTCCCTAGAGCAGAGGCGCAAACCTCCCGCACGCCCCGGGCTAGCGAGCCACTTCCCCAGGGCAGCCCCCGTGCGCCTGGATGCCACGGGAACTAAGGGCAAGAGTCCGGGGAACCACCTCCCACCTCCAAAAAGAGATTAAAAAAAAAAAAGAAAATATCCTAGCCAGCTTACTATGTGGAGTGCTGCCTCCAGCTGGGATAATTCTTAACTTAATAAAAACCAAAACAAAACAAAAAAAAGCATCTTGCTCTAATAGAGGCATGGCATTTGCATCATCTCCTCCAATGCTGCTCTGTTTAGCCATTTCCAACACACAGCCCTGCACCTCCCCATGGGAGCAGCAGTAGTTACGAGGGATTGCCACAAGCCCAGCCGCAGCTCCAGCCTTGCGCTCACACGGTCTGACAAACACCGGTCGACTCTGTCCCGTTTGGGGTCCCGTTTGAACACAGGACCGTTTGTGGCTGACTCCCCTTCTCTGCTCCCCACACCATCAGCCCTTGGTGCTGCATCTGACCCGCCTGAGCTTTCACACTCCATACCAGGGTGAGGATACAGGCTGGCACAGCCAAAAGCAGTGACGGTGAGACTGGGACACTCAGTGCTGACCACCTCGTACCAGCTCTTGAAACCAGTCCTGGTGATATTTAGCCCGAATACCAAAAGCTAAGAGGATTTTAAGGAGTAAGTTCAGCAGAAGCTGGCTACATTCATCCCTGTGAGATGCTGCTGGGTGCCTCATGTGAGAGACTGAGCAGCCTTTTTATTGTGGTTCAACGCAAAGAGGGGGTCCTTAGTATCGTGCAGTGCAAGTCCCTCGGATATCTGCCTCAGCAATAACTCCATCCAAACCCTGGGTACAAAGAGCTCTTATTGGTAGATAAACAGGTATAAAAAGAAAGAAAAAAAGAACAAAGAGTTACGGAAATTAGCAAAAAGCTTTTTTAAACCATCAAAGCTTACAAAAACACTAAATACTGCCCCTCCACCCATACAACTTCCTCTAGCTGACTCTCAGACTGGCAGTGGTTACTGCCCTGACCAAAACCAGGTATCACCAAAGCATGGAGCCTTACAGCTAGAAGAGCAAGGCACGGACAGATCGTCTGCTGTGACAAACGTATACAGCGTGAAGATCTTCCCTGATGATGTGACACTCCATGTGTCCTTCCATTAAAAAAAAAAAAAGAGGGAAGTCTTGCAAAAAACCTGCTAAGGCTACGAAGTCAAAAGAAGTCCTATGTTAACAGTGTAGAAAGGTGGGGATACTCGCACAGCAAGGCGGTTTTCAGAAGGCTACTCCCCCCGAGCTGGACCAGCACCAAAGATGCAGCAAGGCTCAGTCTGCGGGTGCCGCCCCAAAAGCCAGTAAGCAAATCACTAGTTCCTTCTTGGACCCATTTTCCTCAACCAAGAAAGCTGAGACTGCAAATTGCTATTAAGAATTGGAAGGGAAAAATGTCTTTTGTTGAAGACATGAAGGCGGGGGGGGGGGAATAATAAAGCAGCAGAAAATGGGAACTGGTTGCCAAACTGGAAAAATCAATTATTCTACTGAACAACAGTAGTGACAAATATAGCTGCCTCTACTCCCTCCTCCTCCTCCTCCATTGAACAAATTGTTAAAAGAACCAACAATCTGTTGAACGACAACCCCCGGTATGGTGTCATCGTTTAAAAAGTGAACACAGAAAAGGTCATGTTAAAAAGGAGGCACAAAGCTCCAGACACGATTTTGGATTCTCCCTCAGTGAATCCCCGTGTTCATTTTGTTGAGTTTAAAGCAGCCATTCTGAACCGGGTGTTTGATCATATCAATGCAAATAAATGCTTGAAAAGCACCCAGAACAGCCCAGATCATGACAATAGTGTTTGGATTCATTCCATCTAAGAGCAAATTCCCACAGTCACTTAGCCCCCTACCTAAGATCTTCTTCGCTTGGCTTTTTTTTTTTTTTTTAAAAAAGCATATACCAGCATTGTCTTTGGTCCAATTATTGCACTTTTAAATGCAAAACAAGGTTTCAAAACCAGCTGATAAATGCTTCTCTTCAAGCAGGATGAATAAAAACCTGGTGGTGACACACCGTGTTGGCAGCATTGCGGAGCAGGGTCCTGCGGGTTTCTTTGGAAGAACTGCTCTTGCGTTAGTGGCGGACAAAGGAAAATGGTGGGAATTTTTCTTCTGTGCCATGTTGGTGAATTAAGGTAGCATTGAATGAAATGGGAGGTGTGCTTCAGGCAAGGCTGCAGCGCGGGGGCTGAGGCTTTGCTCACGCAGGACGGGTGCGGGGAGCAGGGTACCCGAAGGGCAGCGGCGTGCCTGGGCACCCCCAGGTGCCTGCACCTCCTCTGCTGCAGCAGCGGGGCCCATCCCTTCTCATTTCTTTAAAGAGATCTTACATCTTCACTGTTAAAGTGGTGATCCGGTAAAGATAAGGGATGCAATACCAAGAGATAACGAATATTTCCGAGATAAACCAAAGAAGTGATGTACCACACGAGGAGACGACCATGGCCAACACACCATTACAACAGTTGCTGTTTTGGCCATCTCAGGCCACCAAGTTGTGAGTTTTTAACACTTCCAGCCTGTGGCAGGTGGGTTCATGCATCTCTGTTAATAAAACAGGATCTCATGGCAAGCTTCAAAGCTGTCTTTACACTTGTACTCCCAGGCACTTACTACAAGGAATGTACCCATGCCAATATGCTTTGGTTGCCAGACTGATAAAATGAATGATGCTGGACACCATTTTTGCTTTCTTTTCCTTGTCAGATGAATACGTTAAAAAAAACACGCTAAAAAACTAAGACTCTTAATAGCTGTTCAGCATTCAGCAGATGGTACCATCTAGACCCATCTAATTCAAGGCCAAGCAGTCTAAATCCCGGTTGTAGACAAGAAATAAAATTTAATAGTGATGAACAGGGGGCAAGCGCAATGACTTGAGAAAACTGAGGGGATCATCCATTCCTTCTGCTTGGAAAATAAAGGGCAGTTACTATACTTAGTGGCAGGAGATTTGACCAATGTGCCAACAAAAAACCAAACTTGATTCTGATCTAATCTGTAAAAGTGCCATTTCAGGAGCCACATCTGATATACGGAGGGGTAAAGGGATCCAAGTCAGGCTTAATTCTACTATTGCTCTACAAGAAATATCTTTAAAACACTAAACCTTGGAAATGAAACCAGTTTCCAAAATATTTACACTAAGAAAATATGCCATGGCTGAACCATCCAGAGAAACTGCTATTTTCTGTTAATATTTTTAAAGATATTTTTTAATTCTTTCTAATGAGGAGAGTTACTTTTCAGGGAGGAAAGCACAGCAAAACTGAAAAAAGAGAATGATTCCTGAGTACAAAGTGCAATGAAAGGCTGTATATGCTTTTCATGTAAGCATACATTATGCCTTCCATATTGTTTAAACTTGCTCATCACTGAACTACTCTACATGTAACTAAATTACAAATGGCTCAATGCTAACAAAATATAGCAAATTAAGACAGAATCAGGTCAGACTTCCGTTTGAATTATCTAACTGAGTCTCTAACCTGGCGCAGTATTTGGCCACAGTCAAAAATACATTAAATACACACAAGCATATATATACACACACGTATGTATGTCTATGGGTGTGTGAACAAATGCCTTAAAAAAAAAAAGCGGGGGGGGGGGGCAAAAAGTGCAGGAGCTGAAATCTGTGTGCCACAGTACATTGCCAAGGGATGAGGGGGGAAACAGGACACATTTAGACCAAGACTCCTTAATGGTGGGTACAATCAGACCCACAAAAAACCATTGAGATGCAAGATGAAGCATTTGCATCTTTGGATACCTGATTTGATCCTGCCATCAGGTAGACAGACACCAGCTCAAATACTCAGAGACTGTGTGAAATTATAGATAAAAATCTATAGGTTCACAGTAAAAAACGCTAAAGGCAGTGATCAGCCTAAAAGGTTCATTGCTAGGAGAAGGCAGTAATGCTGCACATTAATGAAAGCCTGGACCTATCACCTGCTGTAATAATTATCATGCTAATATGGGGGGTTGCTTCAGTTTGTGTTTTTTGGCATTCCCTTTACTACCAGAAACTGCAAATTCAAACACTGTATATGCACCATAAATGAAAAGATTCTCACCTTAATGCTGTGCAGAAGAAATAAATTATGTTTGTGGGGGGTTTTTTTTGCGTTTTCACTTTTAAATTTCCTTTGACTAGGTGAACCTCAGGCTATAGAAATGCACGCAGGCATTGCAGCTACACAGATAGCAGCATACAAATCTCTTCTGTACAGGAAACACATAAACACTAATCCATTTTCTATACAAAATGTAAAACTTCACATGTTCTGTTCAGGCTCATTACTGACTAGTATCTTAAGCTTGTCAAGTGTTTTAAAGGAGCTTTCCAAGAGAAGTTTGTAGTTAAGCATATGGTAAGCTCGTCCAGTCCATATGACTGGTTGAGCATCGACCACTACTGTTGATACAGTTTCCCTCAATATTATGACAGTATTTGTCAATGAAAATTAAATTGCTGTCAAACTTTTCCCACTAAACTTACGGCACAACACTCGGAGAGAGCCAGCTTCATGACTCAAGCCAATAAGGCCTTTTCGAAATACTCCTCTATTTTACCCATTTGTGGAAAAGTCCCTGCAGTTTTATTTCTGACTTTTGCAATAACCAATAAAGGCTTTCCAGTGCTTTCTGTGAAAAAATTCTGTGAAGCCATATTTAATGCATTTACTGTTTTTTCTTATATTCTGTGAACATCACATACGCAAACAGCCACAGCATTATCTGGGCAATCTGTAAGCGCAGGTGCATTCACAGACAGCAGAATGGGCGACGATGCCGTGCTGAACATGAGGAATCACACATGGATGTAACACGTCCTGCTCGTGTATACAAATATCTGCTCAAGTTCACACTTGGAGGGTCAGGGAGGAATCACATAATGAAAAAGACCTAAAAAGCCCTAGACCCAACAGGTCCAAAAATAACGAGTATTTTAATAGAGCTTTACTATCTCTAAAATAATTCAAAGGTGTTAGTTGGTGAAATGTTGCATGTTTTAAACAAATATGCTGCAGGTTTCTTCTTTACCTTTGACATTTTTTTCAAATGCTGAGAAACAATCCCTATGAATAAAATACTTTAGAACTTCACCGAGCAATTATGCCAAAGAAGGCTGTTTATTAATCAACCTTAACCTTAAAAAAAAAAAAAAAAAAGGCATTATAGTAATTTATAGCTTTTTTAATTTATATTGCATTAAAAAAAGGTGTAATGGAAGATGACAACAGTGAATAAGCAGTCTGGGAAGAAAAAAAATATAGATGGGTATACCAAGAACAACACAGCATTAATTGCAGTAAGTAATGAAAGACAGTCGCCACTTTTATTTGGTGTTTTACCATCTCCCTTCTACACGTGAATCTGGTCTCAGCTACCAATGCAGGAAAATACTTGCACCGTAAGACTGATCTATAGGATCATTCTGGAATTGTACTTCTTCGCCACCATTCCCCGTGCCTTTCCTGAACACGTTTCTCATTAGACGACGCAACCAGCACCTCAGGATCATCAAATTGGTGCTACGCGATATTTACCGAAAACTGCAGCACCAAATTTCAGAAACCACCCCTTGCTGCTGGTGTGCCGGCGCTGGGCAGCAAGCCCGAGCTTCAGCCAGGCAGACCCCACCGAGGACATCCCCGGGCATGTCCCACGCCTGTCGCAGCTGATTTTCATAGGCCAGAAAAAGCCAAGCTGCCGACCTCCCCCGGGGTGGGATGGGAGGCACGTCAGGTCTGCTGGAGCGGGTTCCCGGTTTTGCCTGGGCTGCCGCCATAGGTGGTAGGGGCTTTCCAAGCTCAGCACCAGATGGGCCGGCTCCAAAACCAGGGCCCACCTCACCCGGGGACTTTTACCTGCGACTCCTATTGCGCTATCAAACCAATCCTGCTCAAACAGATGGGCACTCTTTCCACCCCAACACAGGAGCTAGTAAATACCTTACATCTCCATATTCTTCCACAATGAGGGGCTTCAGTTTGATGTTTCTACTATAACAGATCAAATACACACGAAGATTGTGCTGCAGTGAAAAATCAGAAGTCACGACGTTTTTCTCTTTTCTAATCTGGGGCTGCAGAAAGACAAATCATCAGCAGCGGAGCTTTTCTCCTTTTGGGATCCCTTTGAAAGGGACAGGGGATAGTGCTCAAGGTCATTGGTTTGGGTGTTTCTGACAAAATTATTTGTCTCCTCTTAAATTCAATGGGCAATTTCAGTTGCAGCCACTTCCCAAAGCCTAAATTTGGCAGTTTGTAATACTTAGTCAGTCTGTTGGGAAGGCAGCAATGTCCCTAAAATACAGATATGGAATTAAAATATGGAGCAGAACAATGACTCTATTTGTCTCTTATATGGAGACACATACACAGAGATTATTCAGATGGAAAAAGGGATATAAGAAGAATCCCAGAAATGACAAGCACACATTAAGCATCATCATGTTTTAGACCGAGATATTTCTTTGAGAAATTATTTGCAACTCAGAGCCGTACCTCCGCAGCACACACATGGCTTGGGTACGATGAGCAATTGGAGCAGAGATTAGCTGGAGACTCTAGCAGAGAAAAATGGGAGAAGGCTGATACATATCTATGTTCAAAGGTGATAATGTCACCCTGGCCCATCACAATTTCAGTAGGCTGATGGTGGAATTTAAGTCTCTCTCATATCGAGTACACAAAGAGGTACATCTTGGCAGTATAACAAAAGCCAATGTGGGTGGCAAGGTAGCTGCAAATTTAAGCATGAATGCTCTGGATGTGGGGGCTTGCACCTGATTACCAGATGCTTCAAGCAGATGGCCAGGGAGAGGAGAGAACAAGGCTCGTGGTTGCTTTGATAGGGTTACAAAAAGCACCAAAACCAGAGAACAGAAAAAAAGAAAGCTTCCCTGACTGCACAAGGTATCAGCTCAACAGGGCCACCGAGACACGGCACGCTCCGCACCAGATCTGAGAGGCGAGTCCCAGAATCCGGCTGGTGGTTAAATATCAGCAGCAAATCTGATAGGAATGGGGTTCAGGAGAGGGGAGAAAAAGAAAATAAATAAAGAAAAAAAGATCACCACTATGCAGAATAGGGAGCCGATATTTAAGCACAGGATATTCTTGGGGTTTTCCTCTTTGGAGGAGTTCCTCCCATAGGAGGTTTTGCACTGATCTATCTTTTAGTACGCGTGGGAGTCAATATAAGCTTTTTTGGGGGTCTGCAAATGAGCTTTCCTACAAGCAGTCAGAAGTGCCAGGGCTTGTAAAAAAAAAAAAAAATTACAAAGGAAAAATCAAAAAGCTCATTTTGTTCACTTTGTTCACTTTTCTGGAAGACGGTGGCAAGGTTTTGAGAAACAGTATTTCAACTTCACATACCGCAGGGTAAAAATTTGAGAATTTTACTCTATTTCACCCTGACAAATAAACAGACAAAATTCAGCTGAGCAATCCACCTCAATGATTTGAGCAGTATTTGTGTAACGGGACGCCTGATCCTGTCTCAGGACCGTTTGGCCTGGCACTGTGAAAACGCAGGTCTGGATGGTACGGGGCACCCCCAAAGCCAGCCACGAGCCTTCCTGCCCCAACATCCCTAATGGCACGGTGCGGGAGAGCATTACGGTGCTGGCGTAAACCACGGGTAACTGGTGACCTGAAATCATTAAAAATCTGTGTTCATCACATTTCTCAGGAGGAGGCGGCTTCGGCCGGGCATCTTGGCTAACCTCCCACTCCGATCACCGCACCCTGCCAGCTCCACTGCTCTGTGTCCTTTCAGTTTAGTATTTTATTCTCCATAACCCCTTCCCGGTATTTCCGAGGAGCGCACAGGATGGAGATGGCTGCTCTGTGTACACACCGCCAGCAGCTGAACTGGTTCCTCCATACCCGAGCACTACAGAAACATATGGCAAAGCCAGAAACATCTCACCAAGCACCCAAATACAGCATCCAGCTGACACAACCATGGAACCTGCAAGGAGGTGAGTGCAGGTCCACGTTCAGAAGCATAACATCAGGTTCCTGCTGCCAGCCTCCACCAAACATGCTTCTACATGAGGATAACAAATGTTTGATTGTTTAATGCGGTTTAAAAATACTTAATGTGCTGCAATGGAAAGACAGAGCTGTTATTAGGAGCGATGCAGGGCGGTGGCATGTTGCCTTCATGACTGCCGAGCCCAAAAGCCCTATCTTGCACCTTTCTGGTGGTGGCAAACCACGGCCAAGAGGTTTCGCGCATCCGGGAAGGGACGTGCAGACCCACTCCGGGGAGACTCGCGTCAGGGACCCCCACCCCCTCAACCACAAAAAAGCACAGAGAGAGGGTTCACCAAATTCCTTACCTCATCCCAGCCACAGGAACACTTTACTTGACATCTGACAGCCCAACAGGCACGTTTCTAGGGTGCCAAGGGGTGCAGTCCCCCCTCCGCCTCCCCACACCGCCCACCGGCGCTCGGGAGGAGAGAGAAAGGACGGCACAGGGAGAGGAAAGGAGGATCTTACTGCGGCCTCTCCTCTTTAGCACGCTAATCATTACAGCACATCCGCTCAGCATTACTTTTTCCTTCTGCACAAATAATTAAGAAACACCTGTGTTCTTTTCATTCAATAACACATGTTTCAGAGAAAGCCGCTCTTTTAACCTTAGATTAATTTCTGTTACCGCAATTCAGCTGACAATATAACAATGACTCACTTCGCCAAGGATTGAGAAAGGAGGGAGGGAGAAGCTATCAACTGTACCGTTAAAAAAAAAAAAATCAAATATATATTATTGAAAATAAAAAAGAAGCAACCTTAACATTTATCTCCTTCAAAATGGCCGGTGCCCCCATGCAACTTTGAAATCTGAATAAACTCCTGGAGGTGACTCTTTGCCAACGTTCACTCCTATGCCAGCTTTCTCACAAACGAACAGCTTGTATCTCCATGAAAACCAATGGATGGAACAAATTGTATTAAATTATGTAAAATGATACTAAAGAGCACAATCTACCAGTAAAAAAAAATATTTTAAAATTGGAAAATCTTGTTTTTATAAATTTGAGAAAATTGTAAAAGATAATTAGGAGGGGGAAATGTTAAATTTTTATTGCATTTAAAGGGATGTCTCATGGCTTTAAGCAGGAAATGAGATTTATTCTCTCATAGGTCAGACACACATAATTCTTTGGTGCCGTTGACACCTGTGAGTTATTTAGCCTTCCTCATACTTTAGCATGTAGAGAAATCCTATCTTTATGAAGCTGAGCGTAGCCCTGTGACAGTCTCAAATTGTCCCTCCCCATCACCCTGTAGGAGCTGTCAGTGCACATTATGTATCCAAATTTCCTTCTACTTCTCAGAGACCCTTTTTGGAGGGGGAAGGGGATGCAAATAGCTGTAATTAGCACCGAATTTGCCATATCCTCAGCAAATGATTAAGGATATTTTCAGCACCTTTTGGGGACTTCTGTAATTTAAATATACTGCCATGTCCATGCAAAGAACATTCCAGTAACTTTGCCTGAAATGGGTTTTAAATTGATGATTTCTAAGCATGAGTCAGTTAATCATGAACAAAAAGATCTGACTATTTCTGTATCCAGGGTGGCAGAGAGGGTGAGGTTGTGAGAGCTTTTGGCTGGTTTGAGACTTTAAAATGACACTATATTGGCATACAATAGGAAGCCGTAATTCAGGGCTTTGTTCTGACGGCGCACAGCCCGGCGGTGGCCGAGCCCCACGGTTCCCCAGCCTCGTGTGCCCACGGGCTGGAAGCGGATTTTAGAAGACAAGCCCGTCCCCTGCGATGGCAGCGGGACCTGGCTGCGGGTCGGCGGCTCCCGGCGGGGTCCCGCTGCCGCGGGCAGAGCCGGAACGAGCCCCGGGGCTGCGGGAGGTGGTTGGTGCCCCGGTGCGCAGGCAGGGCTCCCTCACCTGCCCGGCTTCACCGGAGGTGCCGAGAAATGAAAAAGGACAAGCCGCAGATATTGTCTTCAACAAAGAGACAGAGCGCCATGAATCCACTTTTAAAATAAAGAGGTTTGTCTGCATGTGCATTATTTTTTCTTCTTTTTTTCCCCCTTTTTTTTTCTTTCCTCGTTTCCATTGCAAGACCCTGAAATGCAGACTCATGGTTCTTGGCTGCAACAGATAGTTAATTTATTCCGCAACTGCCTTAACTCAGTGTCCATCTAAACCTTCCTAACCTATCTCTGGAAGGATATTTTTATGCCACATGAGTGAGGGTAAGCTTTAACTCTCAGTTCTACCACATAGCTCTCCACTGGAGATCTTTGCAATCCTAAAAAAAAAAAAAATAAAATAAAAAAATAACTTCTGCAGCCAGTAAAGCACATACAAGAACCGCTCAGCAGGACAAATGAGCATTGTAGCTTCCATAGTCACATACGCCACAGGGAGCCCCAACTAATTTCCACTCTCAATAGAGCTTATACAGACCTGGAAGCTTAAAATTGTTCCTGTCTTTCCATTGAATAACACTGGGCTCCTGTAAAAAAGGCACTCCTTTCCTGAAGGGCAAGAGGAATTTGAAGGCCTCAGGGCTGCAGCGGGAGAAGTTGCTCTGCCCCTTCCCTGCGCGGCTGCACGGTGGCCGGTGAAACCAAATACACCCAATAAAACACAGGAGCTTTCATGTCCCACCACTGCCTTGAACCCCACCTCCGCTGCTGGAAAAAAGAGCCCACCCCAGACTGCTAAAGCGTGGGAGCCGAGGCCAGGATTGCCTTCTGGAAAACGACGGTGCGCCTGGTATTTTTGCAAACAGGTAGTGCTTACAAGCTGGCCTCGAAGGGTTAACGCTGTGACTTGACAAATAAAATTTCCCGTCTCTGTGATCCAGTCGCCACCGACAGCCTACCCTCGTGACTCACAACAGCTGGAGTCGCTAAACTGGCAGCGTCGCAGTGTGGCATCAGGAAATATAAGATAAAAAACATATACAATATAAAAATAATCCTAATAAATTCTGGAAAATGGAGATGTGTAAAGCTCCACGTGCTAAAAAAGCATCCTGCTAGAGAAACTATTTTTAAAAAGGCTATTAGGAGGTGTGAAAGCAAAGCTGTCTATTATGTTTCTAAAGAAAGGCACCAAATGCTTATTTTTCATCCCAATGAATTCTGAGTGACCGTTTCTGACAGACAGTTAGCACAAGGTCACTGCCAGTCAGCGGGCTGCCGGCCAGCAGAGCCTCCCGGGTGCGGGCGAGGGAACCCTGTACATCAGAGGGACCAAACACCTGGGGAGAAAACGGAACTTGCTGAAACATTGGTTTACATCATCTGAATGAAACCTGACCTCAGCTGCTGTTTTCTGGGTTTCTCTTTCGTACCTTTTCTTATGCAGTGGGATAATTTGATGTATTTTTTTCATCATTAAAATCCAGCAGCTCTTTTACTTACGTGTTTTTCATGTGGTAAACTGAGGGAATAATAAAGTATAATAATAAAAAAAAGACGAGGAAAATATTTCCTTCCCCTCTGTGCGACTCCCACCACAGACAATGCAAATCCCACAACA
Source organism: Ciconia boyciana (assembly GCF_034638445.1). Taxonomy (NCBI): domain Eukaryota; kingdom Metazoa; phylum Chordata; class Aves; order Ciconiiformes; family Ciconiidae; genus Ciconia; species Ciconia boyciana. The sequence goes on along the minus strand of NC_132942.1, from coordinate 33,178,074 downwards.
CATGTTTGCAGGGAAAGCAGAGCACACTCCGGGCTGGAAGTGCAAATTCATCTCATCTAAATGATTAAACTAGTAACAGTTATAAACAAGGAGCTTTTTATCCCACTGATTTTGGGATGGGTTAGTGCTTTTCTCCAAACAGTCTTCAAATAGTTTATGCTAACCGAAATATCCCTCCAAAAACACAGCCCTGCAGTGACCAAATAAACAAGAGGATTACTCCAAGGGGGAGAAGGCAGCACACAGGGAAAAGCAAACTTCGCAGAGCTGTGCTGGGGTCCTGACAAACCAGGCCAGCACCACGGTCGCCTTTTTGTCCATGTACAAGTCGTTACTTCATTTTATGTTCAACCTGCAGCAAAAATGGTGCATTCAGAAACTCCTTCCTTCTGCTTTAATTCCTGTAATTTCAGCTAGAAGTGGTCAGATTTTTTTTTTTTTTTCCAATTTGACTATCTAAACATTTAGGTTTGCAGATTTATTTATTTTTTAAAAAAACAGTTCTAGAAGGAGCTTTGAGAAAGCAGTTTTCAAAGGAGATGGAGGACTCTGCAGTCAAATTTCACCTTTACCAGTTGCCCATTATCACCTCAGGGTAAGAGACCACCACTCCCATTTCCTCATGCTTTCTCCTCCCTGAAGGTATGAGCACCGCTAGACCTTTACTGCTCTCCGACACACAGCTCCCAAAGCACACGGAGGATTTTCCTGGTCCGTGTCAAAAGCTGCACACTGACTTCAGGAGCCTTTGAATCAGGCCCACAGTCTGTAGCAAAAATGCAGTGACATCCGTAATTTGCCTTCACACCAGCTTCTCCTTTTTCTTTTTTTTTAAATATTAAAAACATATTTCATCATTGCGATCTACATTTTCATTCACACACATATTTTTCATTATTTTTTATCAGTTAATCTAAAATGATACACCAAGTGCTACCTAAAAAGCCAGTTTAATATTATTTCTTAGAAGGAAAAGATCCGACTCTGATTTCACTCAGAATTGACTTCTATGAAGCCATTGGAGTTACACTGGTATAAAAGTGATATAAATAAGATCAGGATCAGCTTACAGGTGTTAGGCAACAGAGTAAAAGAATACATTCAAATTCTTACACGTATAGCACACTATACATGTCTTGGAAGTGCTATTTAAGCACACAGCAGTTGAATGAATAAAAGAATGCCTTTTTTTAAAAAAACAATTATTTAAATGTCATTGCAAAACACCATGGGAGCAATTGCTTTCTCCCCTAAACGTTGCCTGAAAAATCCAGAGTATATGGGCTAAAACAAGGACTTTCTCTGAATTCAGTGCTTCCAAAAATATGAAGACTATCATAAAAATACTTATACAGGTGATACACAATTTTTCCATCAGACTTTTATGCCAGAAATTGGGCTTGCATATTACACATGATTCAAAAAGAATAATTAAAGTCTTACATGGACACATATCTGCCTCAGGGCAGACCTTTTATGTTGTTTTGCATTCCATGTGTCACTCAAAAGAATTGCAACTGGGAAACGATGTTGAACTAAAATAAGACAAGAACACATTGACTAAAATTATACCCTGTCCAATTTGCTGACACCCCTTTAGACATCTCGCCATGATTGCTCTGGTGCAACCACTGTTCTACGTATGGGTGACATTTAAACTAAGCGTAGTTGTACACTGAAATCAAATAAAGGATTTAAAGACTTTTTTCCCCCTCCTTTTTGATACTGAAAAGTACATGGGATTTCAACGCAGAAGAAAAAGGACTTTGAGCAGTGATCTGCTTTTGTTACCCTGTCTAGAAAAAGAATTGTTGGGTTTGTACAATTAATACATTTGGGTGAGAACAATCAGATTAGGAGCCTGAATCTTTAGCCCTCATGTACCCCAAACTCCTACAGAAGTTAATGGGGGATTTCAGCTCACGAGGATAACAAGGCGGAGCCTTTATTCTGCAAAATCAGATTTCCTGAAGCCCCGACGTGAACACACTGAAGTCGCACATCCTTTGTCCCAGCGCACGGTTTGCCTGGTTCAGCTTGCTGCGCATCCAGAGGCTGTGATAGCAGCCCACCTTCCGGGGGTCCTGGTACCCCACCCCAGCCCTTGTCATCCCAGCAGCCGTTCAGAAAGCGAGGAGCACAGGATGAAAACCCGGGGATTTTTATGATACGTTAGATCCTTTTTTAAACCACTTAGAGCTAAATTTAACACATCCTCTGCATGCTACCCATCCCACCTTTCCTTCCCACCTCTAGCCTTCTCTTTGGCTGTTTTGTTTTCTCTTTCGTTTCACTCACTTCCTTAATTAAGTTGATAATGTAATTATGTCACAGCTGTAGCATCCTCCTCTTGCAGAGGTGGCTGGATTTCTGTAAGTTCAGCCTGTTTGATGATTGATTGATATGTACGGAGATAATTGTAACTTTTCAGAAATGTTATAAATAAGTTGCGAAAGGAAGGTACTGGCTACGGCACAAAGGGCAGTAATGTTTGGCACCGAGCAGGTCTTGCTTACTTTCCGTGGAAAGCTGGGGCTATGCAGAGGAAGGGGAGCAGCAGGGAATGAGGGTTTTTAGCGTAGGGTTCTTGAGTGCTGGGAGAGGGAGAGCACTTCAGCTGGGGGAGGGAAGGAGAGACCTTCTCCGTCTCTCTGTAATTGTTGAGGCAGAGGCAAGAAAGCAGCCAGTTCAGTAAAATCTCAGCCTCTATATCACACCCCCCCAAAAAATACATAAAAGGGGTTGCATTGAGCTACTATGCATTCTTAAATGGAAAAACCTAATTCTCGGAACAAAGGGCTCAAGCTAATTTGACAGATAACTTGTAATCAATATATTTACCTTGCTATTTTGCTAAAGAGTAGAATTTCCTGTGAGGTACTTGATATATGACTCTAGGTAATGGAAGAATAATATCCCTGACCTTTTATTACATATGGAAATATTTAAGTGTTTTACATCAACACATCTCGGCATATTAATAGGAGACAATCTAGGAGAACAGTTACCTGAGAAGAGGAAAAAGCTTCATCAACTACTCAAATTTCCAGAAGAGGATCAGAAGAAGTACTTGCCCCTATGAACAAACAAAACGTATCTACTGGGAAATGTAAACAGAGTCAGTGTGAATCATGAGACCCATCATGTTTTAGAGCAAATCTGCAAGCACATGCATATTCCAGAAATAAAATCTATTAGCAGGAGGTCAAGGTTGCACACTGAAGCAAGCAAAGAGCTAAAACTCAGCCCTTCTTCCTTTGAGGTTGGCCTGCTTGCTCCTTCTCTCTTCATACGCTACTGCTCTGCTCTTCTTGATATCCCGCATCTTTCAGCGTGCACTTAGGAGACACGTACATGGAAAACAAAGTTCTCCTCGCTGTGCCTACATGTGCAGCACAGCCTGCCTTCCCTCCTGAGTGCTGGGGGGATTGTTACTAAAAATACCATTCTCAAAATGTTACGATGCATACACCAAACTTTGATCTTCCAAGCTCCATATATCAATCAGAACGAAACCCGTTTTACTGTCACATGCAAAGGCACTCCTCCTCAATAGCTGTCTACCAGCCCCCAGGCAGTTCAGTGGGGAAACCACACCAGATCCTGGGGCTCTCGCAAGCACCAAGCTCTTTCCCGCATCACTGCAGAGTAGGTGGGATCTATACCTTCAGCCCAAGAGCAGGAAGCTTTTTCTACACCAGCTTTAAGGCTACAATTTTTATAGATGGCTGTCTATGTTTCAGTGAAAGGAGAGGAGTGGGATGCCTTTCTCTGGCATGTCTAATATTCTATACAGATTTTATCACGCACAGGACTTGCATAAAGTTTTGCAAAGCTGTTTACAGAGAGCACGTTCTCCCAAGGAGCGAGATGTTTCTGGTATTCAGCACCTAGTAGGGACAGCCATTAAAATACAGCAGGTTTTACTGAACAGATAGGATACCTCTCTGCTGGTGCCAGGCCTCCACAGGATCAAACGACATCCCCCTTAGACATACCCTCAGTAAGCCTTTCATCTGGCTTGGGTTTCCCCACCAGGAGAAAACCACTAGGTTTGCACAGCTGCAAGCCAGGTATGACCATAACTTTTACCAGGATCTTTGACCATTTTCTGTCTCACGTGTGCTCAGGTCACGATCAGGCTCTGATGTATGCGCACTGTTAACACAGCTGTATCTCTCTGAAAAATGCATTTTAGAAGCGGTTACTCTTAAGTTTTCCTATGCAGAAGAGAGATGCTCAGATACTTGCTAAGAATTGTGCAAAGAATTGTATGCAGTTTTCTATGGCTTTAGGGAAACAAACCGTGGGAACAGGAGCACATGTGGTGCTATTTTGATTTTATGGTGTTTGGGAAGACGACTTCTAGCAGGCAATCTGCAACCAACTTGAGGTGCAGAACTGCTAATGGACACTTCAAAACTTTTTCACACAACCACTTTTGTCCATGTATCTGTTCAGGGACGGAGAATCAGAGATAGGTGCAGTGCAGCAGCTGTGTTGTATATGGTGGGTACTGTTTCTGATAATGAAATCACTCCAACGAAGTCAGGTGAATAAACAATCTCCAAAATACACCTCGAGAACTTTTAAGCTCTGTTGGGATATTACTGTTGAGCAAACATCACAGGTCCAGACAGCATGGACACTTCATTACCACCTCCATGTCACCACAGCTTTAACGTTGTATATATCATGCATCATTTAGATCCATCTCTTCTTTAAAAAGCAGAAATATGGAAGGGAAAGGAAAACACCAAAAAAATACAGTGCCCAAGTTGTGGTAGCGTACCGTGGTCAAGGATAACAGTGAAACAGTGAAAAACTTCAGGCAGCTTTCACGTCACAGCGTTGGTTATTAGACAGAGATATCTCCTGAAAAAAGATTACGAGCTCAATCTTTTTTGCATTTCAGGGAGTCCCGTGTGGGCTGAGATGGAGTCAGCTGTGCAGCCCTTTGGGGAGGAGGGGAAGCTGTGCCCTCTACCATGCAGCAAAACCAAAACGCTAGGGATGCAGTCTTCACGGGAGGACTCCATTACCAACTGCCAAAAGAGTCTTCTTGCTATTATGAAATGGAAATTATTTGTAAAGCAAGGTTAAAGGTCACATGCAGGCATTCACTGGGAATTATTGACATAGGTATGACACAGATGATAGCCAATCAAAAAGCAATTTTATAAACATTGTTATTAAATAGTAGGGTAATTGCTTTAAGTACTGGAGGAATGTCAGGGTCATATGAGAGTTTTGTTGGTGTCGTAGTTTTTTATTTGACACTTAGTGGATCAATGACACTTAGTATATTTATTCTGAAATGTGAACTGTGTCGCCAGCCTAGAAGCTAATCCACATACCACATACTACCCCATACTTATATAGAAATAATTTCTGATTTTTATTTCATTCACTAAGTATCCAGCAATGCAAGCGTCAAAGCTCTCCACACATAAAAGTATGGAAGTAATTAGGGATTATGTGGTAAGTGTACAAACATAGTTTATATTACTGTGTATTAGAAAGGACCCCTTTTATAGCTGCCTTTGTCAATTTGACAGAGCAAAGTGTTTTAATGTACTGTAATAAGAAATGTAAGAGGGGGCAAAGGACAGAGTGGCTGTGATGCCTGTTTGTAAACTGCCTGGCCCTGAGGTCCTCCCTCTCTCCTACTCATCCATGCTCCCTGCTTATTCTATGGTCATATACATTTTAACTGAGTTAATAGCAGTCTGGTGGGGGGAGAGGCTGGGGGAAGTCCCTTAAATGCACGTTGTCAGCTGCCTCGGGGCTTGTAGCAGGGCTTCCACCAGGACAGACGCCTGCAGAAGACAGCACAGTACAGACAATCGGTGGCAAAATTTGCACGATGAAGTGTGTTATAGAAATATTTTGCTTCTTTATTTTTTTCCCTATGCCCCAAAAGCACCCAGAATCAGGTGACTGATTAAAAATAAATAAATGCAAAAACTGCCTGTGAGGGGAACAGACAGGCAGGGTAACGTCCAGGTAAGCCCCTTAGCTGATGTTTTACGAGCCTGAAATTTGTCACGGGGGTTCCTATATGTTAAGTGGCTTTGCGGTGGATTTACCCTGCACCTGTTCTTCATCAGGACTGCAGAGAGCCCCAAGAGGGTGTGTAGCCATGCTTGAAATGCCTCGTCCCAACCAAGCCACCTACCCCGCTCCCTCCCTTTAATGAAAAACAGGTCAGGTAGAAAAGTTTCTGCAGCCTTCTCATGACCTCCGTAGGGGTAAATGTAGGGGTGGAGAGATATGGATTGTTATTTACTATTTAGAAGGCTGACGGCATCCTTCGCTGCACATGTAGCGTAACAGATGACAATTGTGCTTCATTGCAAAGAGTTCAGAATTTAAATTATAACATGAAATATATACTACCCGGTAACGTCCCTGTCACACTCTGTGAACTTTAGCTCAATTAAAAAAGAAATCAGCTGACATTGATAAAATGCTATTTTCAATATAACTGAAAGGAAAATTGTACCAACGCCAATTTAGTGCAATTTCAAAACAAACCCCAAAGGGAAGAAAGGAGGAAAAATAAAGGACTACAGCATATGCTTTAGAAATGGGTGGGTACACACAAAAGACAAACTGTCCATTTTAAAAGATGTGGGATAACTGCAATCTACCATTTTTGAACCTCTCTGTGCTGTGACCATATCAGGCACCTCCCATCCTCCGGCAGGTGAGGCAGCCAGCCCTCTGCCAGCCATCCCCACTCTCGCGTTGGACTTGCACTACACCACAGAGCAAACTATGCCAAAAGCGGTTAGTAGGTAGCACTAGACAGAGCTTGACGGAAAATCCAGCACCGGAGTTACACGATCTTTTGCCTAAAGGACTAGGTATAGCCAGGGCATGCCGGCACAGAGCTCCGGTTGCCACCTGCAGCTGCCTCCCTCCTTCCCGCAGCGCAGGAGCTGTGCTGCAGCTGGACAGGGAACTTCAAAGGGCTCTTGCATTTGCTCTGGCCTTTTACCTATTATGCCACGTTCATCCCTAAGATCTACAGTACACAGTCTAAAGCCTGGAATAAAAATAAGCCCTCACTGAAAATGTGAAAATCACATTTTACTGTGATTTATGCAGTAGATAATATGTTCTGGCTACAGATTGACTGAATTGGTGGTCCCACGTTAAATCTCTAATCTGAAGCACGCAGAGGCTTCTCAGAAGAAGTTTGCATTGTGGCATAAGTGCTTTGGTTCCCTAGCAATAATCCAAAAGGCAGCTACTTCCAGAAACAACGTTAAACAAACCAGCATTTCCCAATGCTCTGGAACTGTAATAATTTAATGTGGTGGTAGCTGCTTGGCACCGTGGAAAATCAAGCAACTGAGTTGGATAGCTCTGCAAGGGGGTTAACAGCTTTGGTCTGGGAGTTCTGATTCCCTAGAAGTTATCGCTGTGATTTTTGTACAGGGATAATAAATCCAGGCTCTGATAGGGAGCTCACATTTAAAAATAAAGTCACCCATCTCTATTTGGCATGCAGCAGAGATGTAGCAAGCATGATGAGAACAGGAGAAAAGATCAGTCACCAGAAAAAATGGAGTACAGGAAACAGGTGATGGGTTCAGTATAATGAATTCCTCATCTTAATTTTTAAGTTTATTACTTACAGACAGACATAGGTCTAGATGGTATGATTTAGATACTCTATTTAATTCAGCATTAAGAGTTTGGGGATATTCAGCTCCTGTCACAACTTTGAGAACCTCAGCCCTGACCCGTGCTGGATCAGGGGAGTTTGGCACATCACTTCCACTGGGTTCACCCCCAAACCGGAGCTCTGCTGGTTACCTCCCATCCACACCACCCCTCCCTCCACCTCCCTCACCTCTCTTTGCAAGATCTAAATGCTCACACTGTGCTGGGTGCACAAGACATCTATGGGATGCTCTTGGTGACTGGCAATGGAGAGATAACTCAGTCACTGGAATGGGAGCGAACAAAGACCACAGGTTTTACTCATGCATGTACTTGTGAGCGTGCGTGTAAATAACCAGATCACAAGCACAGGCTTCCATTCTGCAACATGTAACAGGACACCACGATCTCTTACCCTAGCTAGAGACTGTATTGCAAAGAAGGAAAAGGCGAGATCTGATTTCTGCAGAAATCTCTGTCGTTTCAAAGCTCAGGGTCTCTCAGTCCCTCCTGGGCATTTTCTGTTGCTGGCTGGCCTTTGACTACAGGTGGCCTATCGCCCTTCTGCAAGGTGGTTTACCTGGTTATCCAGCCAGACCCCAAAAGACAGTAAAATGTATTCCCCACAACGACAATTCTCCAAACATATTTTTTTCTGGCTTGCTTGTCACTGAGTCCCATGCATTATAGCACATGACCAAACAGCAGGTCCCTTGTTTAATAGATGACCACTATGACCCAAGAACAGACCCTTCCTCACAGACTGCAATTCTCTATGCTCAGGCACACCCCTTCTCTTTCCAGAGCCCCCTGTCCATCAAGTCAGGTCTCCTCCAGCCCGCTTCCTCCACGCACCTCAATCAGATAGCATAGTGCCAAAGCCTTCTGCAGCATCTCTCCTTGGATAAAATGGAGACCCATTTAATCTCAATCCGAGATAAAAATGAAGCAGCCTCAGGTGAGGAAAATTATATAATATCAGCCCATGGTCATAACATCCCCCAGGGTGATGGGAGGTACCTTCATGTAGGGCAAGACAAAACCATGCCTTTTTGTCAAGTGGTAGCACTGTGCTTCGCATCTATCTAATTATGTGCACTCCTGGATGATCAATACTGTTACATAATGACTTAACTACTACTGTAATATAAATACTGAATGATAAGAGCAATATCCAAGGAACCAGTGGAAAAACTGGAGACTTGTTAAGGGTGACCACTGCAGAAGTTAAAAAAAAAAGTGCATATTTTGCATATAAAAAGAGTACTCTAATTTATTTGAAAGCCTAGTTCTTATCTACTTCGCAGTAAAAATGTGAGCCTCATAAAGACAAAATTCTCCACTTTCTGTTTCAACATATTCAGCATGTAGAGAAGCATATTCAGGAGGTTTCTATATTTGATGATCTTTTTCCATTCAAAGTTTCTAATTAGTACTATGCCCTATTCTGTGAGTTTTATTTTCAGCACTAGAGCCAGCGCACAACACCCAGAATGCCTCTCCTTCAACCGGATAAAAATATGTACGTCCACATTCATTCTGTAGCAACAGATCCTTTTTTAACTGCTTGGTGAGCACTTGGAGCTGGATTGACCAAACACCAGAAACTCAGAATATTGTTCCTGTTACATCTCTGTTCATCTGTTCCCATTTTATGACAGAAATACTTTTAACTAGTGACTGTCATTGAATGAAGACATGGCGTAACAGGTCGGTCAGTCTGCCACAAGTCTAGCAGCATAGATATTCTGAGGCTCAAAAGTGGGGAGGGTTTGTAGTACTAGTACCTTGATGTGAGCCCTGCTTCCACTGCTACCTGTAAGCCCATCTTCCTGCCCTCCAGGGGTAAGCGGGCTGTATTCAAAACTAGTTTTGCAGCAGCTGCATACAGTTTGCATAACTACTTGTCTCCTGTCTTTGTTCTAGGATAGCCTGCCCCAACTCTGATACATAATCATCAGCGTCTGGTTAGGACATGGTTAGGAGCATGGTGCGTGCACATTTCCTCTGTACCCCGCCAGAATATCGCCTCCAGTATTTTGCCAGCCTGAGGACAAGGGACAACGCTCAGTCATTCCACTCCGAAAACTTGCATTCCCCCATTCACACTCTGCAGAGAATCCCTAGAAACTTACAACTACCCAAAAGGGAGAAGCAACCAACCCCCAAACCCATCTGAATTTGGAGAGACCAACACTGATTTCTTCCCATCCATTCCTTTGCTGAAGTTTAACCTCCAAGACTGCAGCGATGCCCATGACTGTGTAGGATCAGGGACGGCTACAGCTTGCTGTGTGCACGGTCTCCTCCCAAACACACCTGAAGGGCACCTCCAGTTCTGCCCACAACAATTATTCCCAGTATAGATCAAAGAGATGCCCACAGCTCGTTGGGATTTCCATATCCCACGCAATCAGCCAAGATGGGCTCCAACTGCTTTGACCCATACCCCACCGCTCAGCTTTGTGATCCTAACTGTTTAGGATTTAAGACTTTTTCCTGACTCCTGAAAATCTGTCAACAGGCTTACATTTGCATTCAACATTAACAAAGGAAGAGCTGAAAGTACAAAAAATCTTAGGGGTGGGAGAAGCTGGAGGGAGGTGTAATAAAATGAAGTCAAATGAAAATAAAAAAAAAGAGGAACACAGTACATAGCAGGAAAATCAAAAGACAAAATAAAAGATTAAGGAGTGCAGGTAAAGATAAAATTCAAAAAATGCTTTAAATGTTGATTCTCTGAAACACCCTACTGCTTTTGTTTCATGCAGTATTTTGATGCTAGCATCTAATTATTCTTTGCAGTGTTTTATCTCTCCCATTATAGTATCACCAGATTTTTTTTATTGGCACTTTCCTTATTAATGATTACAACACCTACGTTTAAGGAGCTAAATGAGTTCTCTCTTTTCCCGAGCTGAAGGGAGGGGGGTCAGCAGAGAAATTAGAATTATTCTGTTGTATGCAGATGTGTTATACTCAAAATTCTTTTTGGCCATTGAAGTAGCTCCCACAGCTTGCTGAGGCAAAATAAAGATTCCTCCCCATTCCTAGCTGTGACCCAGGAAAGGTGGGGAGAGCTCCTTGTGCTCTCCAGTCAATCACAAGAGGAATTTAACAAATCTTTGAGCTTCAGTCTAAAAGTATGAACAGTTTCCTTTTAAATAACTGTCCTTAGTTAAACTCAGTTTTCTTTTTAGAATCATACAGCACAAAACCGTGTCCACTAACAAAATGTATTTACTTTTCACTCTCTCCACTGCGGATTGGATCCTGATGCTTGCTGTAGCAAAGTGCATTACAAACACACCCTAAATACACCCCCAGGTACGGTCCCCGTGCATGGCAGCACTCACATGGCACGTGCAGAGCCTATGCACGCCCGTCCTCAGCAGCCCCGCATGGAGACAGCGTGCCTGGAGAGCAACTGGGTGCTGCCGTATGCTGATGAGCTCCATCTGGTTACATTCCCAGCGGGCCGACGATGACAGCTGGGGGAAATTAAGCTGTGCTGGAGCTGGGGACGGGGTGGCTGCTGCCCCCTCTGATGCCACTGCCGGCTCACGCGGGGAGAGCTGCCCTCCCCAGGGAGCACCCGGGGATACAGCCCGGCTGGAGCTGGACCTTTACCTTGGCCACGCCACCCCAAGGGCAGGTGTAGGGCTTCTGAGGGTAATGCTATGACAACAGAAACCTGGGCTGGCAATAAAGCAAGGAAAGCCCAAACAGGGAAAAAAATGAAGAGATATTTACTGTTTACACACCAGGCAGAAAAAGCGATCCGGGGTGCAAATAACTGCAAATAAACTTTTGTCAAGAGCCAGAAATTTTTGCACCTATGCAAAGCTGGCGACATGCCTCAAGCTTACTACTTCGTTATTTTTTTTCCTTCAGGCTCCAAAACATGTCTGCAGTGCTCCCCACACAAGGAACAAGTTACATTAATATATTGGTTTTGACTGTGGTTTTCATACCTTTTGGTTTCTCAGGTATTACAGGGGGTTTAGTAAGTAATTAGAAGAAATTCATAAAGATCTGTATAAATATTGTTCTAAATAACTGCTTAGTAAATCACTATATATTTACATTAAATTAAATGAATCAAATTAACGCAATCAAAGTTTGATGGCAAAGCAGTAGAACTATTATATTAGAGAAGCAGACAGACAGACAGCCTTTTGGGGAGACAAAAGCTAAAGCTTTCTTAACATAGAAAATGTTCCATGAATAGGGTTAAATACTTAATGGTTGCTAGCAAAAGATAAGACAAATATTCTTTGTTAATATTTATAGAATCCCATCAGGAACTCTTTTGTCCTAGCATTGTTTCCAAAATTCAATCCCCTAGTTATATCCATCATTTTTCATGTGATTAAAGGAATCTAAATTTGCTGCCTTGTCTTGTAAAAGAGTAAAAAGTTAGATCTGTATTATTAAAGCCCCTTGATTGGAGCAGCAAATGTAATATTGATAGTCTATGGTATATAAGTCTAAAAAGCCTACTGATCACACACACGCATGACATATAAAATGCATTCATAGGATTCACGACATTATTCCTAAGAAGTTGGGATCCAGCTAAAAAAAGAGATAATTACAACCTTCCAAAAAGGGGGAAATAAAATATTTCAAACTGATGAAAGGTAAGAAATAAAAGACTAGAACCACAAGGAAAAAAATGCAAAGGCTTTGATGAGAGGGAAGTGGCACTCAACACTTTGGTCGCTGTCACAACTGCCCCACACCCGCTGGGGCAGGGGGACCTTCTGCTGAGGGAGGGCACCCTTAAGCCCTGCCCTGTGCCAAAACAGGGAGCCACGGGGAATAACTTGAGGTAGCCTTGGCCATCAGAGGTGTCCTGGCAAAAACAGGCGCGTGGTCAGGGTACAGGTGGAACCTGCTTCAGGACAGCCGGCCATGTAACTTCCTCATTAGTCATGAAGATAGGCTGGATGCCTGACCGTGGACGTGAGGGATCTGTGTGGAACTGATTAGAGATGATGCAAGGCATGTCTGCAGGGAGGGAGGGTGGGGAGGGCACTGCACGCATCGGGCGCCTCCAGGGAGGTCTCACCCGGCTGCCAGCGCCGGCGGCACGCGTGGCCGCAGCATCATTTACAGTTGGACTTGATGATCTTAAAGGTCTTTTCCAACCTATACGATTCTGTGACTCTGTGATCATCCCCCAAGGGGGCAAACCCAAGAGGCGTGCTCAGCCCCCGCCACCGCCTGCCCGCGCCCAGCGCCGTCAGATGGATGGGCCTCCTTTCCCCCACCTGTAAAATGGGAACCCTGGTAGCTTTGTTCGTTTTGGTGACACGCTCTACACCAATACACAGTAGAGTCCATAGAAGAGCTCAGCATTTATGGGGACTGTTAATTAACACCAATATTATAGCCAAAGTGAGTGCAGGACAAGCAGTGCCCCCGGAACAGATTAAGCACCCGTCCACCCAGGTGTCTGCTGCTCTGCTGACCCCAGCGCCTTCGCCAGCAGCCCCTCGGCCGAGAGCGGGCAGACCCTGCGGAGCAGCCCCTGCATTTGGGGTGCCGGCTGCACCCGCCCGGGGCAGGGCAAGGGGCAGGGACCAGGGGCTGGCCCACATGACAGCTCCGTCTGGGCATCTTTATTCCGGAAAAAAAGAGCAAACCCCATGTTTTTTCTTTCACCTTTAGAAAATCAAGACTCAGTGTTGAATTTTTCTCAGCCTACTAAGAAGTTTTTTTTGTAAAACAGGCAAAAGCCAAGTCCTCATTGATCCAATTTTTTTTTTATGCAGAACTTCTTAACAGCTTTAGAAAAATAGATAATTATTGCAGTTAATTTCAGCAAAACAGTTCAAACTCATCAGGGCTGCACAAGTATAATTTACTACTCCTTCTGACTTATTGTTTTGACTAGATGTAGATTGATGATTAAAGTGATAAACAGTAACATTTTTATAAAATGGCTGACTCTGCCAATGGCAACTGAATAAGAAACATGCTGAAATAGCTGTGCTGTTATTGTGATTGTACTCAAGGCTGTCAACAAAGAATATAAGTATTTGACAAGGTGTTATCTAATTGTGTTTTTAAAAGCCACGATACATACATCTTTTAATGTGTCACTTTAAGCTGCAAGAGAATTTCTTTTATTAAAAAGTACAAAGGAAAAATGAATGCCTTGCATTTTCTTGTTTCTTTTTCCCAAGCTCTGCCCTTTTGCCGTCATTCGACAGAATATATTTGCTCTTTAGTCAAATTGGCTTTTATTTAAATGGTAGCCCAAAATAGCACAGCAACATTAGGTGTGTAAGAAGAAAGAACAGTGTGTCCCACAGACAATTTTTACCTCAGCCCTGGTGGGAATTAACTGATCGAAACAGAAGGCTAAGAATAAAATCCTTTTGACGCTCGGAGTTAGTGAAACAGCAGTTTGGAGCAAGGAAAAGGTTTGTGTTTTTTCTTTTTTTTAAGAGGGATCACCAGGAAAAGTATCTTAACATGCTGCCTTTGGAGCTACCTGTAATTCTTTCATGGTTCTTCATGCTACACACAGGCATCTTTACATCTAAAATATAGTTATCCTCAAAAAGCCGTTTTGACCTAGGGAAGGGGTATCAGCCACGCTGACTCCAGAGCTGCAGATTGGAGTCTTCTCCTCCAGCCCACCGACCCTTTCTCTGCTTGTAAGGGAAAACCTGGAGACCACGCGAGAAGGGGGTTCGCTCACGAATTAGAAGAAAGACGCAATCTCTGGGACGGGCAAAGGAGCACGGGCAGGAAGCGGCACTGGTGCCGGGGCTCCGCTGCTCCCCTGCGGAGAGCGACGACTGGCCGGGAAGGAGGGAGTTAAAATGGACCACAGAGGGAATTAAATAAAGATGCCACCAAAAAAAGGAAACTCCTACTTCTGTGTTCTTGCCTTCTAGGATGACAATAGCATTGTGAAATGCTGCAAGGCATGGAGAGAGACAGGGAACTGACTGCTTGGAAACCCTCTTACTTAGTAGGAGTTTGAAACATGGGGAGGAGCGGAGGAGATAGCATTGACCGATGGTGCCTCTGAGGATCTCTCTGGGCCTCCACAGGGCGTATTTCGGCAAGGGCTCAGGGAAGGCATAGCTGCAAAACTCTCTCCTTTTCAGCTACGTAGGGGCCTGACAACTTGTGGAGGGAGCCTTCATGCTGGAGCCTTCCTGTTGGCAAACGCTACCGTGATGCTCTCAGAAAACCAGTATTTTTTTGGCGACAGCAACACGCTGCCAGACCAAGGAGGTGGGTCTTTGTGAACCGGGAAGTCCTGATGGACCTGCGACACCATCGCTCCAAGAGCATTCTCCGTTGGACTAAGTTTGAGAAAGCAAATACTCCAGGCAAGGCCCTTATTTTCACCAGAAGCCAGAAACAGAGTCGAGCTTTTCATTAGCATTTGCATAAGTGTCATCTACACATGAAGGAGGGCAAACTTTATGAGAAGTTTGGCACTTGCTTAAAAACACAGTGTATTTTATAGTAAATAGTTGAGGGTCAGGTAGAGCAGCACTCTAATGCAAAATGCAGGCTTCCAAATTGCGCTGAGATCTAACAATGTCGATCCTAGCAGCACCGCTGAAATATAGAGGTCAATTTGGTCTATTATGGGACAGCAACTTCTAATTTTTAATCCCAGTGGTATTTTAAGCATGGGATAGAAGGAAAAAAAACCACAACTCTTTATAATGAAAGACGCAGACAGCTACCATCTGACCTGATTCTGCAAGGTAAGGTGCTTCGTCCCCGTCCCGGCCTGAGCTCTGTGCGTGTGTTTGTCTTTGAAGGCATAGTTGCCGAAAGTCGTAAGGAAAGATCAGAGCCTCAGTTTCAGAGCTTATGAATATCTTTGATAACATTTGATGGCCTGGGTTTATAGCACTCCTACAGATTATTCCTTAGTGTTAATTTTAAAACTGCCTCAGTATCAAATTGCTGATTTTTTCAGAGGGAATTGAATAAACACTCTAAAGATAATGACTGAGTGGCCTCCAGGTTTTGCATTTAAGGATGTAGAATAAGGGACACTAATGCTGGAAAATCCTACACACCCTCCTCCGTACAATCGGGAAGGTGCAGGTCATGGACCTGCCGCACCACAGCGAAATGCACACAGAAAATAACCAAATACGAAAAATAACTGAAAAATAGCTGATTGTTAACATAGGATCTCCTTTCTAAGTGAGGATCACAACTGTCGTAAGAACTATCTCTAGCCAGTTCAAAAGTTTAAAAGTCAAAAAATTTCCAATTCAAAATCCTGACCTTTATGCAAATGAACGAGGAGCACAAAAACTCCGTCTTTGAGAGCGGCGCGAGCAGTTCAAGGACCAGGGCTTGTTGCCGGGTGCCCAGACACCGCCTCCACCAGCCTCCGCGGCAGTGGCAGTGCCCCGATGCTGGGCAACTGAGCAGCGCTGCTCATCGAAATGAAAGCACTGGAGCCCCTGCTTCACTTCCAGGAAACTGGAGCAATGCTGACCTGTGGACCCACTGCCAGTTTCTAAACAGCAGCTGAAGTTGGGTGCTCTGAAATGGCCTGTGACAGTGCTTTCCCTCTTCTTCTGACACATGAACAGGAAAAAAGAGACAACACATTCAGGCTCCTCTAGGTGCCTGAGGAGAAGCGATGCGCCTGCTCCTGGAAAGGGCAAATTGTGCATAAGAATCCACAGCGGCCGTGCAGCCATGATCCACCACATGCACACATACTTACAAAAAAGAAAAAAATGGATAAATCAATGTAAAAGAAAAATGTATGCAGAATAACCTGTATTTTTACTCTTTCAGCCATAAATGTTGGAAATGATGTAGTACTGGCTACTACATGGGCCTAGGTCCATTCCTCCCACCTGCATTCTCAAGTGTGCTCATCAAGAGGAAAAACAGTTCCCTGTGAGATTTTAATTTTTAATAACATTTTGGCTTTAGTTCTCTTTCAGGTGCTGCTATGCCCTTTAGTAGCTGGCTCCAAATAAATTATACTACTATAAAAGGTTTTACCACCCTTTACATGAGCTTGAAGTATGAGAAGTTACCTGAAGGCAAAGATAAAAAGGTAATATAATTAGTTAACTTAATCTGAAGCAGAACATCTGACTCATTTGAGGTGCAGTCCCAAGGAAAGATCCTAATAAGTTAACATAGAGAAAGAGTTTTATATTCAAATGGAAAAAATTATGAGGGAAACTACATACTTGGAGTCAGACCCAGACTTCTTTTTATCATCCTTTGTCTTTTCTCTTCCCTTTTTTAAATTTTTTTTTTTGCAACAAACAACTGTAATTCAAAGGTGCTGCAATTTGCCATGATTTACAAGATGTATCCAACTTTTTGTGAACCTAATGGGAATTTCAAAACTTCCTTGACTTTATCTGTATTTCAGAGTGAATCCTGTGAATTTGGAGCTCCTTTGGAAGAGAAGGAAAAGACAGTCGTAGGCTCCTACATTAATGATGATATTTTTAGTTATTTAGTTAGATTTAGGAAAAATAAAGTCAACATATTCTAAATACAGTCTCAAATCCCTAGCTTTGTGGTTTCTCAAACTGAGTCTCAGTGGAAGAGCTTCAAAAGCCACATAATTTCTATTACAAAAACAGTAAATCAAAGATTTGGGCTGTCTTTTGGAAATTTTCAATAGCATTACTATATAGCAACACTATGGATGTCTCAAAAAGAAATAACTTGTTTACAAGTGTGTCAGTAGGAAGGGGGTTATTTTTCAAGGATTTCAGTGTAGAAAGAGCTGGCCAGTATCAGAGCAGTGCAACAGCTTCAAAACCTTCCTTCCTCCCCCACAGAGGTGGGCTGAGGAGTAATGGCTAAGGAATCGTAGCCTTGTCTTTTGGTCAAACAATTCCAGTGTCATGCAGACAATTAATAAGCAGTCAGCAGAGACTGCAACTGGTGATTATATGAACAAAGGGGTTTGCTTTTACATTATTTCTCAGGCCCTGGTACAATATGTTGGAGTTTTTAGCCAATTGCTCATTATCGCACTCATTTCCTGAGATCTCGTTTTAACTAAGACACTGTCAAAGTACTTACTTTGTTATACTCCCTGTACACTTTTTTTACTGAAGTCGGGAGGATTAGCTACAAAATATCATCTCGTATCCCATGATGAGAATATTTGAAGATCCTTCCCCAATATTCTTCCATTTGAGAGGATTCGGTTATTTTTAATATCAGAGCAGCTAGCAACAGTGAGATAGGGGTGTTCTTTCCAAGTATCTACTCATCTGAGGGCTCCGACACAACAAATCTACATTTAGGGCTTCTGTGTTCTCATCCAGAAAGTCCCAGGGGAGGGAGATGATCCGCATGGGGCATTGGCACAGCGTTGGGACCCCGAGCACCGAGGCTGCTTGAATGGGCAGCACACCTGTATGGCTGCTGCTCCAGCTCCTGGCCATGGGATGGCACATCCCGCCAAAATGGGCAAAATTACCATGGAAGAAAGGAGAACAGCAGGGAAATGAAGCTCTACAGTCATCCTAGCTGTCTTGCTGCTTCCCTGCTTTGGGAAAAAGCATTATTTAAAAAAAAATCCCTGTGATGAGCAATGGTGCCTAACTGTCAATGACGACCACTAACGCTGAATCAGTAACATTCATGCTAAAGAGAAGAAAAGATAGGGTTAAAGATGGTCTGCCTGATCTGGGTGAGGACCTGGGTCAGGCAGTAACCAGAGTTACGGGCTGAAGGTCTGTGCCGGCTTGCTCCTGTCCTTTTGGAGGAAAAGCATCACAGTTTGGCGAGGCACAACGATCTCAGCACAGTCACCCTAGTAGCTGCACTACTGATTCCCAGCGGAATTTCCTCACGCAGAAACAACTTTTGTGACCAGAGAGACTATTAAGCTGACCAGTCACCCCAGCAGAGCTAGCACAAACCAGCCACACAACTGGACTGAAAGCAAAGTCCTGGTGCAGGGATCTAGCCTGAAAGTGTACTCCCAGCAGCACTAGTACTCATACATAAATAACAATAAAAATAATAATAAATATTATTAATAAAGTGTCATTCATCCAACGGTATAATGCAGACATGTCATCTCTTAGGAAAACAACATTACAATGCTTCACTTATGTCTTCCAGAGATGTATTAAAAGGGATGAGGACCATATTGTAGAATAACCACCATATGCCATTCACCCTTTGTTCTGGCTTTTTTTTTCTTTTTTGTTAGGCTTGTTACAACTTTCTCTTGGAAGAGTGCCAATATCAGAAGTATATACGTTATCCCTTCTTTTGGCTTCCAGAGATCTGAGATAATCTCTTCATATACACTATGGGAAGAAGTGTCCAGTTGGGTAGTACATGGTTGCACTTCTGCTACTCAGCCTTGGGAGCGTTTAATAACCCTTAATCCAGAGTGGAATTTTTTTTTCCTAAAAAAGCCAAAAGCATTAGGACTGATAATTCAAACCTTTAGGCTCATGGACAATTCCCCTATTTCCATATTCATAGCAGGACCGTTCAGGTGAGAAAAGGGTTCTTATTTTGCATATTAGTGGGGGGTATTTGACTTCTTTTTTTTAGGAATGCTTTTTTCTGTTACTTTGGTAGCCTCGACATTTTCCTTTTACTACCAGCATATTTCTGATTTATTGCAATGTGGGGCCAGCAAATAAGATTGTCAAAATGAGTATGCACTTGTTATAACCCACTCAAAAAAAAAATAAAAAGGATTTTAAAAGAAAACAAATTCAAGTCAGTTTTAATTTTGACACTGATTGATGTTGATATTTCTGACCAGTTTTATGTTGCACAGATTTTAAATGATATCCTCCTCTGATCTTCAGTGCTGTAGTTATAAATACTTGATAGCATTTTCATAAAAGGATCTTTTTACAATATGCTTAATGAGAGCTTCTGCTTCAGATATACAAGTAAAAAGAAACCTAGCCTAATATGGTGATAGTCAGATATTCAATAAGTGGCATATAATCTCAAAAACCTCTGACAAAAAAAAGTTTCAATTATTATACCTGTGCCTTTCACCATCACTTTACTGTATCAATTATTCATGTAACATCTAACTGAAAAATGTTATATTTAGCAATAATTTTTAAAATTCTCTAAACAGTAGCATGACAGCTGATATGACCACAAAATGATCATGCATCACCTGTCTGTAATGATGAACCTGTCACAAACTGGGAAGAAAAAAGTCGATTTTTTCTCTTGGCTTAAAAAAAAAAACCCACAACAAAAACCCGAAGTTATTTGTGATTATGTGACATTTGCTTTCCATTTCCACAGCCAGTTAGGGTTCACAAACATGAAAATCCATTATGGAATGGTACATAAAGTGTGACCGATTCTTGTTCAGTCAATTAGTGAGCGAGGTCTGAATATGATGTTTATCTGATAATCTGCATCTTTAGTACAGACACCAGTAAAGATGGCATTAACAAAGGATTGGGTTTAACTTCTTGGGAGCAACTGGTTCAACAAATTGCACTTTTGCTGATTATGTGTTCACACAAAGCACACAGCAGCCCGTTTCCTGTTTGTAATAAAATCTAAGGACTATATATGGAAGAATATAAGCATGCGACAGAAAATAAAAGTTAACACTAAAAATCACATTTTTAGAGCTTTGTTTCTATTCATGAAGCTTGTTATTAATGTAGGATTTTTCAAAAAACCACTGTGTGGTCTCTTTGTTTGTACTAAGACACACTTATTAAATATGGACATATTATTCCTCTGAATACAATGCTATTTTTATTTTACAAGAATAACTCCAGTGACTTCCATATAGAAATTATCTCACACATCTGTATTCTGATTATGATATTTAGTACAAGGGTCATGAATAATAAAATTGCTAAATATGCTTATTGCCATCTATAAATAAAGGTTATCATATTCAAGGTTTTGGTTTTGGAGTGTTGGAACAAGTAGGGTTAGTTGCAAGACAATAGTGCTTTAATTTTACTATGAAAATAAATACTTAAATTTATAAATATTCAAATTATTTCCAAGGTGCAGTGAGCCTAAATTAATACTTGCAAGATGAATGCAACAGCAAAATTGCAGAAGTTCACATTTTCCTAGAAAGTTCACAGCTCTACTAGCAACGCATCTACAAATGTTACCGTCCTACCAAGAGGGAGATCGGCACTTGCACTGATGCCATCGTACTCAGCGGTTAAACTCCGATTTATTTCAGTGGGGTATAGAAAAGCAATTCTTCGTGATCACTATGAAAATGAAAAACGTTCTTCAACTAATTGCAAGTTTTTACAATTGGTATTTATCCACAGCTGTAATTGGGGGGGTCCCTGTTTTTCAGTTGATGTTGCGTGGCCGCACGAAGCAGCCCGTCTGCAGCAGGAGTCTCTATGCACGCTGCCTGCATGGCCCCACAGCCCGGATGGATCCAAATGTGCTTATAAAAGGACTTCCCTTGAGCTGAGAGGTGCCGTGGTATGGACACACATACAAGGTATCAGACCTGGCAAGGTGCAAAAAGCCTGCTGGAGTTAAAGAAGAAAATATAGATCACTATTTTAAAACAAAACAAAATCATATTGAAATGTAGCTGCCAAAGAACAAGATGAGAAACAATCTGCTTCCTATCTGACTTCTCCGGCCTCCCTAATAAGATCTCATGAATTGGAAATAACGTCCAAGCAATAATGGTTCCATGTTTCTTGCACAAACGTTAGAATGTAAGACTGAATTATCTGTACCTTCTGCGGACTTTGGAGAGATGATGCAAAATCATTTAACAGATCAAAGTTGCTGTTCAGTTTGGTAAGTTTTAATGGTGTTTTCTATAGACTGGTTCTTATGAGAGGTGGACAGATATGAGGGTAACTTCTCTCCTTGTTTAAAATCTCTTCTAGAAAGGAATTCCTACCCATAAATTTCTTGAAGGTTTTGCGCAGGATCTTACACCAGTCAGTGTGCGATCCTCACGCGTTTCCAAGCACTAAGGACGGGTCCAGGTGCCTGGTTGAAGAGCATCCTGCCAGCCCTGAGCAGCTCGCCCGGCAGCTCGCGGAGCGGCGTCCCCGGCCCCGCAGAGCTGCTGCGGGGTTCACCAGCCAGCCGCACACTCCTGCTGGGGGGGAACTTGCCCGGCGAGCGTCGGGGTCCCCTGGTACGCAGCTACATGTGTGATGCTAACTCTGCTAATGGCGAGGTTGCAGCACAGTAATGAGAGGAACAATGTTTGTTTTGATCAGGTTGATAGTTCATTTAAAAGTATTGTACCAGAGCCATCGAGACAGAAAGCCACGCCATTGTTACAAACTGGCACCGTCTCATTATGTGAAGTAATTGAAACCTGTGGGAACAATATATGATTTAAAGCAGACAGTGAAGTTCTTTTCTTAAACAACAATTACATTGTTTTTCTATGATCCTGACCTTGCTCATGGGAGTAAACTTCGCTAAGCAAGGAGTTAGTGAAATTTTCGGTTGCTGATTTTTAATGACCAGTGAGGACTTTCCAGGAAGGTCATAGAATTGGGCCCTCTTTCGATAAAAACTTCTTCAACGGGATTTTATGAATTGCGTTTCTACACACACACGGGTGGGTTTCCACGTGTTCCATGTGTGTTTAAGATCAATAGCTCAATTGACAGTAAAAGACGTGCACTGAATTGCACTGTAGGGTGGCTGTAAGTTTCTTTAGTGGGGCTTGACGTTTGCTGGGCTAGAGAGGTACTGAAAACATTGCTCTCTGCTTTGTGTTAGGTTTATGTCCTAAGAGTAAAACATCAAATAACTGTAGAAAAACTCTAAGTGCATTTTAGTGTTACACACCCCAGAGGTGCTCAATAGGTACTGAGGAATTTCTCTGCCATAATTAAGAGGTTTGGAGACCAGATGAACAAATGACAACCGATCTTGATTTACTTGGAAAAATGAGTAATATCACTTATTATTAACTATTAAAGTAATTTAAAACCTTTTGAGAATAGATCTAACGCTGCAATGCTTTGAAGGTTTGATATGTCTTGTAATCCATAGATCATTAAAGTTAATTTCTCTGCTGAGATCCTACTTTCAGTAAAAAATGCATGCACACTAAAATGGTGTTGGTTTTTTTGTTTGTCTCTCTCCTTTTTATAACAAAGATGTACTTTAATTGGCTTTCTATTTATACTGCACTCAATAAAGGTATGGAGGCTGCAAGTGGGAGAAACCTTCCACAATTCTGGCTTGCAAAGCATACAGAAAAGCACACCATTCATCCACAAGTACACCCAAACCTTTCATTTGAGTTGGGTTGTGCTTGTGGGTGCATGGCGTTCTTTTCTCTCTATTTGTTCTCCATGTATAATTTAGACTACATTTTGCTTTAGAGACACTTAACGGATAAGGAAAAGAAGGCAATAACAATATGTTGATTTATATCACCGTGAAACATTTTTCCCCCATACTTCAAAGTAATTTTAATTGAATTTAATCCTCTTGACTTTCATTTACTTATAAATGAGTTTTAGTTGTAATGGTAGAATGAAACAGACTTTAGCAGTTAACAGGTTTTTAGTGTTTTTGATTATAGATTATTATATAATGTTTCTTGGGCTAGAAAATACTGAATGCTAAATACTGTCCCGTATTAGATAATTTTAAAACCTTCCACTCTTCTACAAGTAGGAGAGAGGCATACCAATTTAGGTTAAAATACAGTTCATTTTAAAAGGTAAAAATGTTTGAGGAAATGATTAAAAGTACTGCAAATCATTTGCCAGCTTATGTCCATGATCAAGAATATATCTAAGGAGAAAACTGAAAAAAACAAACAAGAATATCTTCCAAAGGAACTATGCCATGCATAATCCCATCAGTTGTGTGCGCGCATTTATCATTTTTTAGCTCTTCATCCATAGATCAGAGGACACTAAGAGCCCAATTCATTAAAAATTGAATACTCTATTTAAGCTGCATGTTCTTATACTTGGAGAAAAAGCATGGAACCGTTTTTTTTCTCTGAAAAGTCACATTTTTGCCATTCAATAAACCCTTGTTTCTCTCGGCTTCTAACTGGACAGCGCTCCTCAGTTAATTGCTACACAACTTTAGAGCTTCATAATTGAATGTACAAAAGAAAATTCAACTGAAAAAATGTCTGCTATGTTCTTTGAAAATTACAGAATAATTCCCACCTGCCTTTAACATCCACACACATCTACCCCCTCCCACTCTATTCGACCACAGCTGCCCCAGCTTTAAAACTCAGCTTAGCAGTCGCGTCGTATTTGAACTCTCTTTGAAGCCTATCAGTCAACTCCCCAATCAGTTACATTACTTTAACATTACTGGGTGCCGTATTTGCAATTCCTACAGGATTCTCCCATCCCTGTTTATGCAAGTCTCTCCTGCCCATCTAGACTGCTCGTTAGAAAACACATCCGTTCACAGGACAACTTCCAAGTCCCAAGCAGCCGTGGCACAGCCTGGTACTCTCAGCAGCATGGACTTTGAAGACGGCGCTTTGAAACAAGAAGTTTGGAAGCACCAGATGATCTAGTCTGCTAATGAATGAGATCATCATAACGAGAATCTTGTCTGCAAATGAATAAGCTGGGTGTACGAGATGGGCAGGAGCAGCCAACGAGCATTTTCTGGGTTTCTGAAGAGATGGGGAAGGCTTTGAAGCATTTAGCAGTAGATTTTCCTGCTCTCTGGCAGAAACATGGTCAGATGTATGGTGTACAAACAACACAGTACCTGCCATTTCAAAATATGCCTGCATACCCTAAGGATCTTAGTTACCAATATTCAGACTTATGCCTTACATAGTTACAAATCTAATTTTGGTATTAGCTTTCAAGTTAGCACATCTATATTTGCATTGCTTACTGGGCTCTTCTGCCATCCATACCACCACATACAATCCTAAATTTGAAATGTATACATGGACCTGTCTTTGCCATTGGAGCAGAGAGGTTCCTTCCCTCTACAATATATGGTACAAAAAAAAAAAATCCTTACATGAGACAACTAGGAAAGAGCAAGCCACCCCTCTCCTGAAACGTGCATATTGCTTACATACCAACTGTTTGTTTTTCTGACACCTAAATGACTTATTCAGTAAGTTGTTATTGAAATGTATTTATGCTCATCAAGATAAATCTCCACTCATAACACCTGAAACTTTGCTGCCTATTAGAGAATTTCAGAACTTTATTCATGTGTACTCTGCAGACATAACACTGACCCTGTTAATGCACCTACTGCCAGCTAAGCTTACATAATACAAGGAGTTATGTTTTCCAGGGAAAAGCCCATTAAAGGCAAAAGAAATTGCCTGTCTGCATTTGCATCCACTGTTATGGAAGAGTACAAGATGGAAAACATAGACTTAAGGCAGATGCAGAAGTACTGTTATTAAAGGTGTACATATAGCGAGCACCATCCCACACTCTTAGTCCTGTGACCACTATATCCTGCTATACAATAACATGCTATTTCCTATTCAAAGTAATTACTGATGAGGGAAAATGCTGAATTTTTAATGGTGCCCACTGTAGGCAGCAGAACGCTCTAAATGAGAAATAATAAGAGATATATCTGCCTACAGACTTTGCTTAAGAAAATTAAATGGGGCAAATAAAGTACGTAAACATAAAGTTTGCAGAAAATGCAGATGAAATTCCTTGTCCGAAATAGACGAGTGTGGACTGAGTGAAGTTTTTCCTCAAAGGAACAATCTTCTACTCATTCCACATGCTATCGTCACGAGTGGAGGAAGTTCTCCTCCATCAGCAGCCACCTCTGTTTGATAGACAGATCTCCCGGTTTCCTGCTCCAGGAGATGTCTGCTGGACAATCAGCAACACCAAGAAAGTAAAGGTGCGCTGGAATAAAGACCAAGGACAGAACAGAGTCTCCCTGCGAGTCTGGGCTCTTCAGAAGGTGAGAGAAATGGTTAAGGACAGCTCCCTGCAAGAGACAGAGTTTTGCTGTCAGTATTTTTCCACTTCTCCTGGCTGATGTACAACAGCAGTTCAGCCTGCTCAGTAGCTGTTATGCCGCAGCATGCCTCATAACATACCCTAATCCTTTCAAGTACTGTCAGTACCAGCTATGGATTCAGTAAAGTGCAAGCTGGGGGAAAGGAGCAAAGCAGTCTAGTTTTCCTTTTTTTGTTCAAGTTTCTTCCTAGGAGTACACAGGAATTAGAAGTGGCCCCTTTTTTCTCGTACACACAGGTGCTCGTTACTAATTACTACGGTTGAGACTGTGACCTGAGAACTGAACTGCAGCGAGCGCTGGAATCTCAACTCTTGTTCTCCCAGGTTGCGCTACTGGTCCTGGAAGTGGGGAAGGCACAGTTCAGCATTTCTCAGGCAGAATGAGCAAACTGTTTCAGGCTTTATTTTATACAATCTATTGCTCTTCAATTTCTGAGGTCAGTTCCAGAAGTTGGCTGTTACTGTAGGTCAAAACCAGAAATTATGATCAAAGAAGAGATGTGCGATTCTCTATGCAGAGGGAAGAGGCGTTTGGGAGGGCAGGTACCACACTGGCATGGACGCAGCCGCTTGAGGAAGCTCCCATAGCATCACTGCCCAGCACCCACCACCCTGGGGAGAACCTGCCCCAAAGCTCACACCCAAAAAAGCCTACTGCAGTTGGAAGTAGGGGCTCTGCTTGGCATCCCCTGGAGGCACCATGGCTCCCAGGGGTGCAGCCACCTCAGAAGGGCATAAATTACTCTGCTACGAGGGACCATTCCCAATTTAGGGTGCCGGTGGGCAGCACAGAAGCGAAGCCCTCTGGGATGCCCACCTGCCCACCGCCTCCTCCGGCAGCAGGGCCTGGTGTCTGTCCTCCGGCAGCTGTGGTGTCTGCCTGGTTTAAAGCCTTTTAGCACTTCATAAAGCAGCCCTTAGCAGGCCACAAAGTTTACTCATTTCCATATGAGTTGTAAACAGCAGAATGGGAAAGTCTATGCTTTACAGAGGGAAGAGGAAAGGTTTCACATGCTTCTTCAGAAGGCCATGGCTGAAAGGGGAGAGAGGGTCTCCTCCGGCGGTCGCAGCTCCGCGGTGGGCTGAAAAGCGGAGGAGGTATGAAACCTGGCCAGCACCAAACTTCATTCACAGCAAACCGTGTGAAGCAGATGATAAACCATCTAATTTTATCTACGTACAGGGATAGGCTAGAACAAAAATACCTGCTACTTCCAATAATCTACTGATATACCCAGTTAATAAAATCATGAATACTAACAATTATTATTAATAACAAATGAAGGAACCTCCACAAAGGCTGAGATTAAAACACGATGCAGAAAACACGATACAACTGACCAGAGGAAGGTCAGAGCACTAGCAATTACAGACTGCTTAGACAAAACATCTTTATCCAATGATTTATATTTTTATGAATCAACCAAACCCACTTCTAGTTGTGCGTTAAATGAGATTAAGATTACTATTACCGTGGAAAGTTGAAGAATTTCGTTCAGCACTATCTCAGCATACAGTGACACAGAATACAACTCAGAATATGAGAACTGGGAATGTCTGGTGTTGTAAAAATATGATTGAACTGTGGCTGGCAAGATCTCAATGCTTAATGGGATATCAGTGTACTGCAGGAATACCAGCATATGGTATTCCATATTCTTGATCTATGTAAGAGTTGCCTCTTGGTATCCACAGACCTCAGACTAGGTTTGCACTCTTTTACATCATCGTAACCATTAAAAACATTATAACTAAAATGTGAGAATGGTGTGCACCTGACTTTATCATGTGGTGTCATGCTAATATACCATGTTAATGAGCTATACTAGGAATATTGAAAATGCAATAGCATCTTAATGCAATATTGATAAAAGACTGACATTCCTACTCATTCTGTCTCACTTGCAACAGCGCCTGGCAAATTATAGCTGTATTTCCATGATCATAAACTTAGGGGAAACATGTTCAGGGTCTGTCAACAGTTGAAAATAGTATTTGCCATACATTTGTGTCTATCTTCTTCATAAACTGTTTAATGCACTGTATTTTGCAGCACAGTTTATATTTCACGTGACCAATATATGAAACCCTTTCTGCGTAATGCGAGATCATGTAATAGCTATAGTAAACAAAATGTGCAATAATATTTATATACATCTGCTTTATATATAGGGTATCAGTATGTACGTTCATACGCACAAGATTCAGTCATGTGTACATATCGTAGTGCAACATTAACTCTTAAAAGGCTTGAAATAACTTCCCTTTTTTTGTTTTTGTTTGCGGAAATGGAGTTACGCGAAGCTTGCCAGCCCCTCTCACAAGGAAAGTGGGAAGGAGAGGCAACCAGGCTTTTAACAATGCTACAGTGAATACCCGAGTATTTGCACTATTCTGAGTATAGCTCTATCAGCATAGTACGAGCATGATAATATACGTACAAACGTACAGCCCATTTCAGCCATCAGTTTATCAAAGTTCTATTTGCTTTATAAATAAAACACTATGAGAAATTATTCCATATGATTAGGAGGCAAATTCAGCCTCTGTGTAATTCAAAAGACTTTAAAGGATTGTTCCAGAGAAGAATTTGGTCCTCCAAATCTAATGTATTCAAGAAGGAGTTTCGAGAAAAACCGATTTTTTTTAACAAGAGTTTTACAGATGTCTGCTAAAACCTTAATAGAAGCTTTGAGCCAGAGACTCCTATAATTCAACCCCTGAACTTTTGAACAACAATTTTATTTAGAAAGTTGATTTATTCATAAGTAAATAGGATACAGTGTGGATGAAGTACAAGGGATCAGGAGGCAGTTATTAGATTTATAAGTACAAAAGCCTCACTGTTGCAGACAGTGGAGGCTCAGCAGTTACTGTACCTTTCAAAACTAATATGTAACCATATCTGTTTTAAAAGAGTGATTCATATTACTCCGAATGCATGAGAAACTCTTTCTCATCCCCACCACAGGAAACTTGAGTCTGATTTTAATGAGCTTCAATTGGAATGTGGCCTTTGAAAAGTAGTGCATTTGAAAAGATGGAACATTAAATTTTGTAATGATGTAAAACATCTTCAATTTTTGACAGGACAATGGTGCTTATTGTGCTTTATGGGCCCAGTGGTGATTCAAAGGTCACTTTGTATATGACTCCACAGACAGGGGCAGCAGTGAATGAAAATTAGGTTACATGTGATCAGCTTTATTATTAATCAGATGAAAATGGATTTTTAACATTTTTCTAATGAGCAACAGAGAAAGAAGAAAATACCATGAATAAAACTACAAGAAGGAACAGCAAGACTGAAATGCACGATGTGCATAACCAAACTAATGTGTATTAAATCTGAAATCCTTAAATACTGTCTCAAGAAATAAAATGCAGCTGCATATTTTTGTGTCATAAATATATAGAAAACTGCTGAAATACCTACTGTAATTTACTGTCTCTGTCCTTTGTTTATAACTAACTAATGAACTGATTTCTTCGTACAGTATATTATAGCAGTACCAGATAGCACTGCTATGGTTAAGGTTGTGTCAACGTTTCCATTATAAATCCTGTTTTTCAGGGGTTTATAACTCAGCTGTAAAAATGCAGCCCAGGCTAAAACTTGGCGTACAAGGTCTCTGCCGGGAAGCACATTTATTTTACAAATTTCCCCAAAATGTCTCTTGGAATATTGTGGTATTACATGAATGTGAATTACACAAATACTGTAGAAGTTTACTAGTAGGACTCCGCACTTATTTAACTTTAGAAACAGGTTTCATTTAAAAAAAAAAACCAAACCCAAAACAACAAAAAAAGCATGCACCTTTATAAAATGACAGGCTAACACACCTTTGCTCTGGAAAGAGAAAAAAATTAACAATATTTTTTAAATCCTTTGAAACATCGCTCCTAAGCGGAGTACTGCTTTTTCATGCTCTGGAATATTTTCATGCTAAATAAAACATAGTGCTACAGAATTAGATTGTTGAACGTTTACTGTTAGATCCACACGCTGCAAATGAACTTGCATTAAACCTCACATTAATAAAGCGCTTGATCACAAGAAGCCTGTGTGTCTAGCTCTGTGTTTGGCTCAGCCAAATGCCATTTGGCTATCAAAGTCCTGTTTTGATTAGCAACTAGTGCCAAGAAGCGGGGAGAGGAGTGGCTTGCAGAAACGAGAAACGCTTCTTTTTGCGGTTAATCACCGAAAGAGGAGCAGAAAAAAACCACAGAGCAACGATGGCTGAGAAGCAAATCCAAAATCAGCCCTTCTGACAACAAAACGTACCGCAGGTCCCCATCTTGCCAGTCAGCGGGACTGCCAGGCACTGCTGTGGAAAGCTCCCGGCCAGGGCTGGGGCTCTCTCATCTGAAGCACCCTAATTTTCAACTTTGGAGGAACGCCGTCATTAACATGCCTCAAAGGAACAGTGGAGAAAGAATGCGACAGCCAAGTTACAACAGCAAAAAGCACCGGTCAGCATAAGTGATGGTGTTATACGAGAGGCTGGGAGTATTGTCTATCTTTCAAACAGATTTACTGGGATATGAACGGGTGAGTGGAGGGGGGGCAGCCATCGGCAGGGTAAAGAGCACTGCATTCTCCCTCCCTGCTCCCTTACACAGCATACGCTCCCAGGCTTGGCATGGGGAGAGCGGACGCGTCCTCCTGTCCCGTTTGTGTGCCTGGGCCCCGCCTGACCCAAGGTTTCCAACACCAGGCTTTCTGAAAGCACCCCATGAGTCTGTACAAGGATGTCTGCTGCATCCCAAGCAGAGCTGCTATCCCCACCCACACGGCATTAGAATATGGAGAAGATGCTAGTCAACTTTTTTCATGTCACTCCCTCCATCTAAAACCTTACTTCTGCGGGTAGGCTGTAAACCAGAGAAGAGGAGCGATGGCAGAGGTGTAGCAGAACGCGGGCAGCGCTGGCTGCGGGCTGCTCCAAGCACAAAGCCAGGGTGCCCCAAAAACCACTGCAGCACAACAGCCGCCATCCTGGACCAAGGATCACGACCGCAGCAGCTCCAGGCACCGTGCAGCAGCTCCCTCCCAGAGCCGCTTCTTTCTGATGAACGCCTGAACCTGCAGGGAGAGTTTCTTGCACAAGCTTTCCCACTTCCCTGTGCGTCCACACAAGAGCAACCACAGCCTTGGCCTAAGGCTGCTGAAACAAAACCACTCGAGCTCCAGCACAATTGCATTGTCATGGATATTCCAGTCAGAAGTGCATGAGAGAAAAATCACTTAGGCACATTCAGGACTGTTTAAACAATAAAAAGAAGAGAAGACTGCAAGAACAAATGTGCTGTAGCTTACACTGAGTCATGTGTCACCCCTCCAGAGCTATGAGTAGGTCCTTCCCCCGGCACCACGAGCCTGTGCTGCGACAGAGGGATGGTCTATTGCAGCTGCAGAGTGGTGCTGCCCACGTAAAAAGCAAGTTCCCAGCAGAAGCAGGAACGTTTGGCCGACTGGTGGCTGAAGACACAGCAGCGGCCAACCAGAAAGACAGACCAAATGTTATTGACAGCAGAGGGTTTGAGGGGAAACCACAGAAATTCCCTGCGTCAAGGCTGCGTGGCAATATTGCTACTCGCCACAAAGCCCAGAAAGGGGCTGCACGAGGCTCCTGGCTCTCCAGCCCCACCAGGCTCAGAAAGAAGAAGGTTTCAGCAAGGTCTTACTGTGGTTCCAAGGTGCTTCTTGCCCTCCTGCAAAGAGAGTGCTGTGGCAGTGAGCTGCACCCCGGTTTAATCAAGGGAGAGACGAAAGCAGCAGGACCGGGTGCCAGGTTAATGATGCACGGCTGCTCCAGTGGTGCTTCGTTAGCCTCTCACCCCTTCGCTCCAGCGATGGGCCAGGGAGCCTTATCCAAACAGACTTTTACATGGGATATTTTCCTGCTTTCTGGTTTATTTCTGGGGGAAGATACATGGATAATTAATTTTCCATGTATTTTACCTGAGTTTGTGATCCTGCTCCCAAGGAGGGCAGGGACTACTGAAGCCTGTTGCTATGCTTTGAAAGGGAAGAGGAGGGAAGCAATCTAAAATACATATTCTGTTAAATAAGGATGCAAAATGGACCTTTGATCACTCTATGGGTCAATTCCTGATGACTGTTTATTCCACTGGCAGTGGCCTCTATGACTATCCCAGGCTGCAATATTAATGTATGTTTCTTTAAGAAAATACATAGCATTTGCAGTAAAATATAGAGGATATGCCGTAGTATTTTTGATTATTAAGCTAAATAGCCATGTAAAATGAGTATAGCATATTGGCACCGATTCCTGCTGCACTGAGGCTCCTTTGTGAAATTTGTTAATTAGTTCTCCCCCTCACCCCAAACTTCACTTGAATAAATTTGTGGTTAGCACAAGTATGAAGAATTTTGCTTTTCTTGGCTAATTTTTTCTCTCTTCCCCCCTTTTCAAAGGAAACTTCACCCATCTATTGGGATAGCAGTGTTCATTTTGGATAAAGATGACTGGCTAAAGAAGAAACATTAACACAAATATATTTTGCGTAGCAAAAAAGCTGCCCATACTTTCTCTGAAAGTAACTGTCCATCACAGCATAAGGTGAATAAATAGATTCTGCAGACTGTTACAAGCTTGTTAATTCTTTAATAAATTAGCCATGAAAAAGTGTTAATTAACTAGTAAAAATGTTTAGGGATCCTTTGAGAAAAAAAATCATAAGCACTGGAAAAGTGTATACTTAGCGATATGTAAAAAATACAGGTTTTTAACTCGATTTCCAAGACTTTTACAACAAAGTGCAGAGAAAGACAGATGAAATTATGTTCTGACTACATACACTGAATAAGCCCAATGGGAACCTCTGTATATAGTTATCAGTGGCACTGAAATCTGCTTAGGAAAGCAACAAGTCTTTTGTTCTGTTGACAACAGTTATTACAATTAATTCATTTTGTGATTGGTATTTGCACTGAGTGACAAGGTGTTATTTTACCTCAGTAAAAGTTAAAATGGTAATACCTACATGCGAAATAACACTGAGTTTGCTATCACTCAATAAAAGAAAAGCCTCTCTTCAGAAATGCCTGCTCAGCCACCACTCCTGCAAACCTGAAATATTAGCATCAGACTTCTCCCTCTCCTCCTTTCCCAGATTTTTTTTTTCTCTCCTAAAAGTTTCTTTGGGGGGAAAAAAGAAAAAACAGTTGTCTATTTTATGATAAAAGACAGGCTAAAACGTAAGTGAACACAGCAAAAGGCCTCCGAACGCTTAGCTGCATGCTGGGGCAAGATCCCTGCTGTAGGTACAGGCTACCTGCCCAGGGGTGCCATTGCCGGGGCAGGACACGGTGTCCTCCGGGCTGAGCCCCACCAGCCGGACTGCAGCAGGGGCTGGCACAGGCAGGGAGCGGAGCTTGGGGCTGGCAGGCCGGCAGCATCCCCTTTATAGGGGTAGGAGAGAGGCAAGCCCAACCACGAGCACAGTGCCAGGATGCTCTCCGTGCCACGCTGCCATGGGAGCGGTAAGAAGGAGAGCCCTTCACCCCGGAGGCTGCAGTCCTCGGGCTGGTGGGATGCTGTCTGCCCACCCCCAGCGCGGCACACAACAGCAAGACTCGCTGCGGTCCCGCTCCTTGCGGGGACACAGGAGGCATCAAGCCCTGAGCAGCCCCAGGCGGGAAGAGGAGGGTCTCCTGCCGCTCCAGGCAAGGCAAGGTGCCAGGCAGATGCTGGTGCTGCGCGAGCCATGGAGCTCAAAGCAACGGCTACGAGTTACAGGGCTACTTCAGATGCTGCTGAGACCTGCCTGTCTCACGTGCCACAAGGAAAGACCTGTGCAGAGGCTGAGAGACCCCGAAAGCTGGGGAGCTGCACCGTACCACTGGAGAAGCTGAGACCAACCACAGTTTCCAATTTCAGACCCAGTGCAGCCACACCTGGATCCGGCCCCCCTCTATGAAGCAGCTCTACAGGTCTGTGCATGGAGGGGGCCCCTCGGCCAGCTGGCAGACCCACCGCTGCCCGTTTTTAGCAAAAGAAAGACAAAACAAGGAGAGAGGAGTGTTAGATGACATAAATTTTACCTTTTGTAGCAGGACCCAGCAAACCACGGAAAGTTTGCAGCGCTAGCAAATGGCAAATAACCCATTAGCTATGGATAGTTCAGCACGTCTCTACTTTTATTATAAGTTAGCCTCACTAAACCATTGACTTAACAGAGAATCATTATAAATCCCCATTTTGAATTTTTTTATTAGCAGTATTTATCACCTTCTCAAAATCAATCCTATATTTTTAAATTAAAACAAATGACTACTTGTACTGCAATCAATATTAGTACATTTCCCTTTTTTAAAAGGAGAAAAAATGGAATACAAAGAAATGTCCTTCTTTGGCTGCATCAATCCAATTTCAATATAATTCAATATTTAATAAATATAATCCTCCGTGTCTGTGCAGGGAAACATCATAAAAAATGCAAAAGGTTTCCTGGTCTCCAATAACTTGCATGAAACAAAGTGTTTCCTTATTCCTTCCATAAATACTGCAGTCTTATGCTACTGGTTTTTTCTTCCTGTGTATTAGGAAGAGTTTGCTCTGATTATGTATAAGACAGGAGGTTTACATATTTCATGATTAAAAATCCAAAATGCTACCTACCATCTCCAAAAAATTACCATCTTTATCTCTTTGTACTTCTTTGGCTTGTTGTTTTTGAAAGGGCAAAAAAGAAAAACCTTATATAATACCTAATTTGTACATCTGCGGTTTCCCTCTGACTTGTGTAGGCACCATATGTTTTTAATTATCATAATAGCCTTAAAGAACCTGTTCAGTGGGAAACACATATGATCCTTTTATTACTGGTTTGTAATTTAAACAGTTTTAACAGAAAAGGTCTGGCTATAAGGGACCAAGAGGCACAAAGGTCTAAAAACCCTGTTATTGACCTCTGAAAGCATGAGTTCAGATCCCACCCACCGAGGTGGGACCCGGCTCTCCTGCCTCTGACAGAGGTAATCGGTCGCATGTGAAATGGCTCTTCGGGACCTTAAAAGACATAATCTCCAATCTCAAATGACTCGACGTTTCAGTCAGCGGCTGACACAATGAAACCGGGGTCTATAAACATTATCGCGCACCCGATCTGCTCTTTCTTCTCCCTGGCGAAAGCTCGCAGAGCGATGGTGCCGTAGGAGAAGCCCTATGAACGCCAGAAGCCCAGAATTTCAGCAATTCTCATTAGTTGTTGCCCTTTCAAATTCCCGGTTTTGTCCTTTATGCAAATGCGAGACTGGTGAGCATGCCAGTCTCCCAGCCACGGGAAACAGTCAGATATTCGGAGGTAGGAATTAAATTTAACAAGTTCAATTCACTCCTGATTCTGGACATCTAAACACATAATCAGTCTGATAATGTTATTAATTATCATTCAAGCAACAACCTTTGACACTGGCATGCTCCCACAACCTCCCTACTCCAATAACTCAAACAGAAAATCGTTGGCATGAAAACCCACAGTCTTATGAACAGAAATTGCAAATAAGCAGGCACTGAACATACAACTGGGAGTGAGCAAAATCCCCCTTTTCAGAGAGAAAGCAGAGGCTCACACAATAGCTCAGTCACTTGACCCAAAATGAAATTCTGCACAACTTCGTCCCCAAACAGATAATTTACACCCCAAACAAAGAACTGTGGGGAGAAGAGGGTGGGGAAGGGAGCCTAGCTAAAATTACACTGAGGCTGGAAGTCGTTATGGCTCCATCTCAGGAGATGGATGGTGTCCTCATTAGAACGAAGCTTTATTTAGACGGACGGACAGAATCCTTATTAGAACATTAGGCTGAAAAGTTTAAATGTCAGGAAATACAAAATTAAGATTTTGCAAATAAATGCTGACTTGGAGGAAAAATCTTAGCGGTCCCCGTACAGCGCCTACTGGAAACACTCAGGAAAAATGAAATCACTCAGGAATGACAACCCCCTCTGTCAATCTAGCCCTTCAGGGATGTTCTTGGAAAACTCAATTTCACAAAAAACAGAGGAGATCCCTTTTCTTGGGCAGAGTGGTTTCCACTCGTGATCTGATTCTATCGGCTGCATCCCTGGCTGCACACTGAGCCCAGAGGGAAGGGAGGACTCAGGAGCTGCCTCCTCCCACCACCGGTTTCGGGGGGAGCCCACACGGAGGAGGACATGCTGATGTTGGAAACCCATTTCCAGCTGCACGGCCTTGCTTCTGGAATGAGCGCGTGAGCAGTGTCTCACGTTCATAGGGAACCTCAAGGAGGAGAGGGATGCAATGCCCCAAAGACTCCAAATGAGCCATTCCCTGCCCTTCCCTGTCTCACTCCCCGTCCCCAGACCCTCTGCTTTCTCTGGGGAAACTCAGGTATTTTGCAGTGATGGAAAGACAGCTTAATTATCTTGCATACAAAAAAGACGGTCATTGTTTTCCATTTTACCTGAAAGCTAATGGATCTTGGGATACCAGACGTGGATGCTCAAAATCCCCTCTGGAGCCTTTCTGGTGATTTGTCGTCTCTTGGTTGCCTTTGGTGCACACTGGTCTCTGCCGAGGTAATATGTGAGCTATTGCACACTAAAAGCAGATTTTTGAGAGAGGAAGTGTGCACACGCACACGTACACCCACACCCACCCAGACACCCTCCACCCCCTTGTCCTGCACCTTGCTCGCAGGTCCCACTCCAAAGTGCAGTGACCTGAGGAAAAGCTTCTCATCTCACAGGCTTCAGCGGTTCGGGTAGAAAAGGCAAGGCAGGATTTGCTCCTGAGAGAGGCACAGCACTGCAGAGCTCTGCACGGCACGGTCCTTGTCCTCTCATCCCAGGGTCACGGGAAAGACCTGCGGCTGCTGCTGTTCCCTGCGCTTTGCTGAAGCAGACGCAGGCGGCCGGTGGGACGGACATGCCGATGGAGGCAGCCGTCTCCGCTGGCCTCACCAGAGCTCCCTATTCTTCCTGGGCGCAGCGATTCCCACGTGGCACAGGGTCACCCACCTGCATGTCATGGGCTTGTCCCCTTTGCCAGGCTCTAGGCCTCCACACTGAACTTTCTACTTGGGCCAGAAGGGGTTGCTTATGGAAATAGCGTTTCTGCTGGGATTAAACAAATTTTAAAGAAAATTCTTGCATTTGATCTTCTACATAAATAAAGATTTTTCTCTTTGGGTTTTTGTGGGGTTTTTTTTCAGTATGAATGCAGTGAAAATCTAGTTTTCCTTTCCCACAGCTTCACCCACAAAATCATCAGGATGAAGTTTTCTGATGAAACAGAAGTGCTCAGTGTTTAACGTGCAGCACGGGGAGGATGGCAGGGAACACCACGCATTGCAATCGCACAAGCAGAGGACGATAACTCAGCAGGCAAGCCCTACTCCCGCACAGACATGTTTGTGTACCTCTCACACCACCTTCCAAGCAACTGACTCTGCCAGCCACCACCAAAGGAGGGAGCACCAACACACCCCACCAGAATGTATCTCCTTGCCTTTGGAAAGACACACAGGATCCATCCATCTGCTGAATTAATGTCCACCACCACCAAGTAAAGTCAGCCTGGGGACCCTTCATGTTATAGGTCTCAAGCAAAGTGCTTCCACCTTGTCCTCTTCTCCCATACACGTACAAACACAATTCTACCTTAAGAGAAATCCCAGTTCTGGGCCTGAGAAAACTCTTTCTATTTAAGGATCCTCCTTTCACGGTAAGGATCCTCCAAATTTCCAAAAAGTGGATAACAACAATACCACTGTGATCCCATCTGTACACAGTAATGGCACTGTAATGCACAGAGCATAAAACACCAAATTCCCACAGACAGCATCTGTCTTACTACAAACAATGGACCATTATCTTGTAAATAATTCTGATTAAGCTGCAGCATTTTCCCCAAACAAACAGTAGGGGAGCAGAGGGTGAGGATTTTTCTAGTGGGAGTGCGGGTTTTTCCCTTCCCCAGCACTGACACTCATTTTTTTATTCAACTGATTGGCCCCCTCCCCTCCCCGCTCTGTCCCCCATGGCTTGGTTTTCATCTTCGGACCTTATCCAGCTGTCAATCATTTTGGCAACTAAAGAGGGAGCCGTCATGTTAATGGGATTCCCACCTCTATCCTTTGGGAAAGCTTTTCTAGTTTGTTGGGTTTTTTTTTCTTTTTCACCCCAACATACAGTTATATAATGATT
The DNA here is from genome assembly GCF_034638445.1 of Ciconia boyciana. Lineage (NCBI taxonomy): Eukaryota > Metazoa > Chordata > Aves > Ciconiiformes > Ciconiidae > Ciconia > Ciconia boyciana. Next base: position 33,140,231 of record NC_132942.1, on the reverse strand, counting down.
AGTGAATACACCCATAAACCCTCCTGTTATTAAATAGTTCTCATGTTAGGGGGATGGAAAAACCGGCCACACCACTGGGTGTGTGTTGGTGCCTGTCAGACTTTGGGGATGTCTGGTTGTGCCGGTGATGCGTCTTGGTGCGTTTGGCATCTGGGCGAACGTGGCATGGGAGCAGACTTTGCTGGGCAAAAGCTGTCACCCTCTTCAAACGCGCAGCAGAAAGAGCAGAGCCCTCAGCTGCCCGTGGTGGGGAGCAGGGCTGGGGGCTCACCAGCCCATGCCAGCGGGCTACCTGCACCACAGCAGCAGCACGCTGGTGCTCCTCCGCACTCCACCTGGCAGGCTAAACCAGCAACAGGTTTACCAGGAAGATTTGAAAGGATTTAAAAGAAAACCAAGCGCACAGACTGGAACAGGGCTAGCTGTGCAAAGGGACAAGTGAAACAAGACACAATTAGGGCTAACGTGGTCCTTTCTCCTAAGGTCCACAAACTGATCTATGTGGCAGCTGTGAACTGAGGAGAGCCCCTGAGAAGTCCTGAATTTCATCTTTAACCTGTTCATTTCAGTGCACAAACCTTTTCTTATATGTCTCTTGATAAATGTCACATCTCTATATGGCTGAAGTGTTGGTTTTCCTTCCCTGCATCCTCTTAACTTGCCTTATTATACATGTGAGCTCTTCCGGATTAAACGCACTTCCTGGCTTGAATAAAAAAATAATAGAAAGTAAAGCAGCAAGGACTAATCTAGGATTGTAACGCTGAAAAGCAGGCAATAAATATTTTAACTTACAAGTAGCGAACTGAAGTCACTGCCATTCAATTAAAAACCACACAACAGCCAGTTCAGACACCAGATCAGCAAGGGTGAGCAGGAACGTCGGGACCTGCCGAGCACTGCGGGGACCAAACACTGGGCATCACGCTGACGCTGAAAAGGAGGGGACAAACCACGGCAGACAGCGTGGCAGGTCCTCGGTCCTGACAAGGGCCTGCTCGCACAGGCACAGGACAGGAGGACCCGCAGGCTGGTGGTAGGCTGGGGGTCAAGCAACCCACCAGACACACTGCTGAGCCATCGCCTGCCTCAGGTGCCAGGGCTGCACGGCTCCCCAACACGGCTGGGGCTGGCGTGCTGCGGCGATGGGCAAAAACCGGTGGCTCAACCCAGCTGGCACTCCGAAGAGCCCCGAGGTCAAAATTCATGGATTTGGTGGAAAGGCATTAGGGCCAAAATACGGCAAAGCTCCTGCAGGTGCAGAGGGCCCCGGAGGGCCGGCCGCTTGGTGCCGGTAGGGGCTGAGGCTGAAGGCAGGTTTCAGCACCGGGTTCGCCGCACGGTGCTGCTCAGGAAGTCAGGCTCATGAACGCTGCTGGGATATAGAAGGGATATACACACTCAACACATATTTTAAATGTGTGTTTATTTTCTTCAATAAATTTTTATAGCTTACTGTAGTTATATCAGAGAAGGAAGCATTTATACACTGAGGACTTATATAATGTTCTTCATCTTCAAAGTGCTTTACAAACATTAATTAATTCATTTATCCTCACAGCACTCCTACCAGGGAGATAAGTACTATTATTTTCCATTTCACAATGGAGAATCCAAAGCGGAAAACTTTTTTTTTTCCACGGTCAGTGAGTGAATCACAGGTAGACCTGCAGGAGCGGAGAGGACTGCCAGCTTCTGAACGTGAGCTCCCCTCCCCAAATCTTATTTAAGAGACTCATGTTCTGCCAGAGTCATGGCACATATCGGGATATGCCTTGGGTTTTTCCTTCAGTAAGAGATAATTAAGGAACAATTCCCTCTCTGATCCCCAGCATGCCATGCTATTTGCTACCCCACTGTTGCTCTGCGAGCGGAACAATGGCTGTTCTATGCAGGGAACGGCGCTACAGACGCCCTGCATCAGAGGAGATTGGCTTAAAGAAACTTGCTGGCCTGCGTCTTGCTCCATGGACAATGGGGCGGGCCAGGCGGCTTGGGTGCGAATGCCTGACATGGGGGCGGCTTCAGAAACACCTGTTTGTAAATGGCAATGCTCCGGGCATGGGCATCTGTTAGGTGAAGTCACTCGCATCCAGCATACCTATCTAGAGATTTCACGTAGTAGGAAAAATTTGTGTGGTTTCTGGTATTTGGTCTCAATCCTAAGTGTATTCCTTTTACATTCACGTGGGAGGGATGCATAGTGCTCCTAGTTCACCTCTGTGGTGCTGCTGTAAATAAACCTCTTTCCTGTCTGCTCCTTGCCAGCAAATGTGCGGCTGCTTCCAATGGCAATAACAGTTGCTGTGAGCTTGAAAGGCTCAATTTCAAGGCATCTCAAAAAATAAAATTGTGACTGGGTCTTCTAAGGAAGTGTTCAGATCAGAGAACTTAAATCAACATTGGGGACGACTAACTGGGAAAAAAATCCTAATTGTATAAGTCTGAGAAAGACATGCTTCACCTGTTATAATCCTTGTTAGTGAAGACCTTACCCACCCTGGGTTTTGTCCCACTAGTTTATGTTTTGACAATAATAAAAATGCACAAAACCCCAAACCTTCTAGGTAATTTCCTAGCTTGGAAAAGATACGTTCATTAGCAAAATAAACTGCCAAGTTAAGCCATGGCATACTGCAGAAGACATGACCACGTCCTACTGGGGAAAGGCCCGTACCTAGACGTTGCTTTGGAACAACCAGAACAATTGTTTAGTGAGAAATGTTTTTTGCATATGACTCATCAACCCTTGAAAACAGGATTTCTTATATAATACAAGTGCTGACACAGCCTTCACTTGAGTGGTGTGACTGCAGCTGTATAATTACAACTTTAGATTTGATGTTATGGACCTTAGGTTACGCCGTTCAGACAAATGCTCCATTGTATTACAGAGATATTTTTTCCTTAGTCATATTGCCCACAGGACAATAAGGACTACATTCACAGCTCACTGCATAGAAGTTTAGGCATGTAACAGCCAGCGGTATTACACAAGATGAGATTATACCCGATGGGGGTTAAATGGATTCATAATTGCCACTTTTTCTTGTCTTTTTTTTTCCTTTGCTCCTAGTTGATACTTTTTTGGAAGTGCTCTCCAAATAAAAGGAAGAACAATCTCACACTGAGTCTGGATAAATGTTACAGTTGTCTCACAAATGCTGTATTATTTCTAGCCCTTCCAAAATAATATAATTGTCCTACTGCTGAACTACAGATTTTTCTCAGTATGACACAGAACACTAAAATGTCAGGTCCTGACTCATGGTGTTTTGGTGGCATAAATAAAAAGTACCAATATGCTATTCAAAACTGACAGCATTAATGAAGATGTGACACTGGGAGCCCTAGTCATGTTTTCCTTTAGGTTCCATTGCGTACTCAGCGGTGCACCGAACAACAGGCCAGCTCTTATGGGTGCCATCCTGGAAACACTTACCATAGACCTGAGTGATACTACTGGGGCTGATGCGACTGGTTGCTCGTTATCCTATGCTTGCTTTATCTTGGGTGAATGGTACGCGGGTCTGAGGAGGGAGGCTAGTATCAGGATGCTAATCGCACGTTCTTTCCATAGGAAACAAAAAGGAGAGTTCAGTGCTATCTGCAGTATTGAAGACTGTGACTTAATGTAAGGCTAGGCAAGATTAACCAAGAAAGATCACTCACGGGCTGTATGCTCCTGGTATTTCTCTGCTGGGATAGACAGCGTATACCCATTACTCACTAAGGCTATATTTCCAGCTGCAGGACTGGACCCAAATATGTAGCTCACCCTGGCCAAGCACCCAGGCACTAATACTTACACACTCAATCCATCCCGCATTACTCATTTTTAACGCAGTGGCCTCCACAAGAATTTCTGCTGGATTTTAATAGTGACAGAGGAGAAACAGGTCCCTCATTCCCAAGATATTTTCTGTGACAGAGTAAACAAGTCTAATGTCCCCGCTTTTATACCTGCCTAACCATACATGGCATCGTTCTAACAACAAACCACTCCTTCCTTAGAAGACTGCATTTTTAATAAATATCCTTTACAAGGCCAACAAGTAGCTTTGCAGAGTTTGCCTCTCAAAGCACCGAACAACTGTGGATTGCATGAGCGGTCTTTGGTCTACCAAAAGGTACAACAGTTTCTCAGAGAGTTTTCTTGAATGAATTAACAAAACGACTCAAAACTGCACTAATGGTTAACAGCTTTTTTTTTATTAGCAACACTGAGATAAGTTATTGAAGCATTTTAGTATTGTTTTACATTCCATTCAGAAGTGACCTAACTTGTAACTCCATATACATTTAAAGATATAGTTTGACACTTATTCAGAAAGCAACAATTATTAAAACTTACATACCTTCATTACCAGGAAACCTTAATATATTTTCTAATTACTTCCAACAATACTCTATTCCAAAGCACATGATAACCCACTAGAAGTTTACACATTTCACTTCAATCACAGGTTTTAAATTGTGGATGTCAGAGTGCCGTTCATTGAATTTTACTGTCTTTCTTGGTTAATATTGGAAAACCTGGCACAATATATTAAGCTAGAAATATTGCTTAAAGAATATGAAAAAAGATAACTACAGTATTTTTTCCTGCTAAAGCATTACAAAATACAGGACCATTAAAAACTCAAATAGAAATGACAATAAATAACCTTAAAAATGTTAAGAGAATTTTCACTCATACTAAAGTCCATTCCCTAAGCTTGCCAAACACATAAATAACAGAACATATTCAGGACCTCTATTTTTGTACTATTATGATGGTTTGTTATATATTGTGGATGTATTGTGTATACATATATTAATGCTTACACTTAAGGTATATATTTTTTTCTTTGCTGAAACAATTAATAAGCCTCAGGTAATTATTTATCCCTGGTACTACAGACATCTAAGATAGGTGGGAGCAAACCTCAGAAATTCCAGATATGCAACACTGTGCATAACAAGATCATCTCTGCATAAAGATATCCTAAATTCCTTAGATTACAAAGATGAATTTGGTTATTTCTTTCTGAAAGCCTGTAACATAAAATTATAATTGCTGTCAAATTAATTGTTTAAAATTGGCCTCATAATAGGTATTAATCGTACACTTAGTTTTGACTTACAAGGATCTCTAAATTGTTCGTGTTTATGAGTAGTTATAGGAAATACTATACCTCAGACACAAGAATATATATTCCTGAACCAAAACACAAACCAGAACATTGTCTCACTTTGGAAAGACCTGGAAACATCTCTATGCCTCTGCCTAATCCTAAATTATAATTTAAATTTGACCTGGATATGACAAAAACAATAAGAATATATTGTCTGGGACATGAAACTTAGAGTAAAATCATACAGCTCTAAGCTTACATCATTATTTTGTCTCTGCAAAGAAAAGAAAAGCCTTTCTGTGCTAGGGATTTGCCTTAGTGCGGCTGGGCACTGATGTCTGAAATCAAGGCACATACCAAGGCCTCCTTTTGCAAACACAATCCCCCTTTCAGATCTGGTGCTAGGAGGGACTAAATGCCTCCTCCGGTTTCACTGGGAATAGAAGATACTCAGCACTTAGCTGTATCAGATACTTTAGGGGTTAATTTCCAGAAACATAAATGGAATGGGAATGTTACACCGCAATATGAAAAATGGTAAGAAACAGAAGTTGTCAACAGTAAACAAAACAGTGATACCTATCACCTGACCGATTTCTGATACAACAAAATACAATCAAATTAAATTACATGAATATAGCTATGAAATTTAAAGTCAAATAAACATAGGACCTGATTCTGCAGTCCTTAGTCACGTAAGTAGTCCCACTCATCGAGAATGAGAGATGCAAGATTGGGTCCTTAGCTTCTGCTTAGGAAGTCAATGTTGACTCAGACAGTATCTTTTCTAGCCAAAAATATGCAGCAAAAGGAAAGTAACATAAACAAGGCTAAATGTCAACAGTGTTTGCAGACTTACAGACACCATCCATTTGTTTGTACTGAAATGACTAGCGAACCATTTGGCAAATACAATGCTATTCACAGACCAGCCCTTTTATCCAGCAACACAAACTTCACTGGATCACTGGCATTCCCAGTTAATTAAAAAAAGGAAGCAAGCCGTATGAGTTTGGTTTGATATTGCCATGCAAATGGCACTGCGACATCCAGAAGTGCGGCTGAAACCCAGGCATGGGGCCGAGGTGCTGATCTCCCGTTCAGCTGTACAGTTCGTACACTAAAAGCAGGCCTTGGACCTCCTAACTGAAACTAAAGACACCTCTTCAAAATCACCATAGCGGGGTAAAGAAAAGTCTGCAGTAAAACTTCCATATCATTTCATTCTGCCTTGAAGGAAAAGAATATTCTGGTTACTCCTTCAACTGCAGATCAGGACAAAATGTTGGGTTACTTAAATGCATTACAAGATACTTTAAATGGGCAGGAGTACTACAGTTTGCTGCAGTAGGATGACCTTCCATTGCATCATAGCTGTCCTAGAGCTTGGATATATCAGGCCTTTTGCTTCTGTTTAATACGGATTTTATAATTTAAAAGAGCTGCAATAAGGATTCAAGTGAAGCCACCACAAACAATTAAAAATCTTTTTCTGTATTTTATATGTTGGTGGTAGTTCTGAAGGGGTTAGCATGATAATCTTTTTGGTTTGACACCTGTGGCAATAAGCAATTTACAACTAAATTCACTATTTAAACACTGGGGTAGAGCACTATAATTATGTGACAGTAAAGCTGTAATAATCTGCCACAATCGATCTTCCCCTTGCCCAGCCCTCTTGTCTGTGCTGCAGTTCCACATTTGGAAGGTATTTCAGAAAGTTACAATGCTGAACATTTTTAATAATTCTGTGCAATGTTAAACACTTTTTGCTCCAAAGGAAACTGAAAGTGCTCAGCCCTTTGCGGGATCAGAACTCCAAAGCTACTACCGTACATCAGAAGGGCCCTGCCCTGTTTTCATCCAGTGAAAGAAGTGATAGCGGGGTGGAGCCTATGCAGGAGAAAACAGCACTAATTGCAGAGGAAAGCAAGCATGAATGGAAGCAAATTAGATTTAGAGAGACAACATGGAACTAATACTTTCGGACATTGTTAAGTGTGGATTCAATAGCACTAACCCATTAAGCAACCAGCTCATGCCCGGGACTATCTCTGGCCAATAGTTCTGTAGCCCACCAGCTCTTCTTTGAAAGCCTAAGTACTTCCCAAGCAGAAAATGCAAGTAGGGAAATGTTATCGTCTTAGACACAAAGCAGAAAAATTTAAAGAGGAGGAGAGAGGGAAAGGAAAGGGTCTTGTTATAAATGGATGCTGTGCAAATCACCTGTAAATTAATGACTTGGAACAGGAGGTAGAACATTATTGTGATACAACTACATGTATATGGGAAGACAAGCAGAGAAAGAGAAGAGCATAAATGGAAAGGAAAACAGATCTTCCAAAACTTAAATACAAAGTAGGTCTAGAACCTCCAAGCATAACCTCTCGAATGAGCAAGGGCTGTGAAAGCAGAGTACACAGATGCTTAAGACAGCTACCAAGCCATGGAGCCATCGCCCTGGGCTCCCCCTCCATGCTGGGCTACAGGCTGCCAAGCAGCAAGGAAAGGCATGTCTTCTTCTTAGAATCTGCATGGTAGCAAAGGTTAACAAGACTGGCTCCTAGGTATAGTCACTTGAGACTCCAAAACCCAGTACAGGTCAGGAGCAACTCTAAATTCATCAATGGTATTTTTTTCTTTCTTTCTGTTCTTTCCTATTCTGCTATATATGTAAAGGAGAAATATTACAAAAATTCATGTTTTTTCTCAGCAGCATTTTGACATGGAAATTTCTGTATTATGCAGTAATTATGGTTCTTTCCTAATTGTGTCTTTCATCCCTACAGCCTGAAGCATGATAGGAGCATAAATGAATTATGTGTACATCATCAGTCTTTCTTGTTCTACATATAGGGAAACTGAGGACTGCTTCCCCCATGTGTGGTGACTTTCCAAAACAACAATGTGAGTTGGTGGCATTCTCCTCTAGAAATTAAACCCTTTTCGTGCCAAGATTTGTGCTTAAAAACTGACCCATTATCTTAAGGTAAAATCTGCCAACTAAAAATGATCCACATGGATCACTGAAAATCCCAGCTTGTTTTTATGCAGCCAGAAATTTAACTCAATTAGTGCGGCCAATCAAAGATGCAGTCTCAGCTAACTGAAGCTGAGATATTTTATTTCGATTTTATTTCCACTGTATTCTGACTGTGGAAAGAGCACCATGCCTTGCTGTCTTGATTGTGCAAGGACTGTATGAAGTGTATCAGTGTTCTCTCTTGAGATGTCAACAACCCACACATCATTGGCTGTAAAAAAGAAAGGCAAATGCACAGTCTCCCAAAATACAAAGGAACACAAGAATCATGCCCTGGAATCGGGTGCTGGAGGTGGTTCTCAAGTTTTCTGATCTCTCAGGCAGTGGGAGAGACAAAGGGAACCATGACTAAGGTCATGGGCTTTGTGCAAGAGGGAAGGAAGGCTAATAAATGAACAGGGTGCTCGTGATGGCTAATCTGCAAGTGCAGAAACATCAGGTGAGATTCCCTGCACTAGCATGCACAGATGGAGTGTGATTTCACAGTAGAAAATGTCACTGAGAAAATGAAAACTCCCAAAACCACTACTTTCAAGTGGGCGGTGTCCACACCAACCAAATGAAAAAAGACAACTCATCCACTTTTGCTGTGAGATATTGCGAAAAATGAAATAATATATTTAAATAGTCAACCTTAATACTTATATTCTGCAAACACTCAATAGAATGTCAGTAAAGAATTTTTAAAAGCTATTTTTGGAGGGGGAGAAAGGAGGACTCGCACTGCATTTTCCATTAAAAAATGGCTTAAAAAGTAGAACAGACAAGCTTCTGTTGTTTTTTTTTCCTTCATACTTCAAGTCAAATCCATTATCACTGGGCAGAGCTTGTGAAAGGGATATGGTCTTTAAAATCATATAAACTCAAGCCATCATAAAATGTCTGTTGAACTGATTGGAAGATGAAACAAAAAACTAATGGAAGTAACATGACCTCATTTCAATAATAATGTTAGAGGGGTTTTTTTGTTGTTGTTTTAAAAATCTTATGTCTGGGAAGAAGTATAAAGATATTTTGTACAAAGCAACTAATCTTAGTTTTCCAATTTTTTTACTTGTTTGTTTAGAGAGTCATTTCTCTGCTGTATTTTTTTTTGGTAACTGATTGATTGTACTCCACAAATAGAGGGGGGGGGAATCCAAGTAGGATTTCACCAGCTGCAAATTAAATCAACTATCAACTATTTTCTAAATATCAGTAATGTAACTGCTGATTTTGAAGAATCTGGAAATATTTGCAACTATCTGAATTGGTTCTTAGTGCATTGAGCCACAGAAGTTTACAAGTAAGGCCATGCAGATACTTGGGCTCATGATTCAGTTTAAGTAATGACAATATTGTGAAGCCAAAATGCTCTAAGAATACAAGTGAGATAAACTCTGTGAGGAGAAATCGGACTTTTTTACCAGACCAACTAATACACTTGGAAAAGCAGAGAGGGGCCTGAAGAAGGGCTTATGGCTTTAAGCACATATACTATCCTAGTAAAGTCAAACAAAGCTCCCACTAACCTTAAGTTAACCAGGGTAACCACTCTTAAGTGTTTGCAGACTTAGGGTTTCATTTTAAATTGTCAGGCTTTATAACTGTTGATCACATTTTCTTTTTTTAACTTTAATACATTTTATTATGCATGTTCAGCTCTGACAATGAGTTTTCTGATTAGTTTGAAGGTTAAGTGAAATGAGCATTACTGAAGTTTTTGTGTCCTTTGCTGATTCTGCTTTTTAAAGTGATACTGTTTTTCAAAGGATTTACACTCTAAAATCTCTTTCAAACAAGAACTATGCTGACAAAATAGGAGATAAATTGAAAAAATCCTCATTTTCATTTGTTCCAAATAGATTTAACTTTAATTTTTGTCAAATATGACGTGTGTGATATGAGGAAGTAAAACTGCAGTTTTGTAAATCAGAGACTAATAAGGGTAAAAAGGTGGTTTTGTTTGTTTGGGGTGTTCTTGTTTTTTTAATTACCTGGAGGCATATTCTTAATTAGGCAAATCACAATTTGTACAACTGCTGGTTAGAATAGTGAAAATAGTCAAGGGCAACTACTGTATGGGTGCCATTGAAACAAACCAGAAAAATATAATTAAAAAAAAGGGGAGGGAAAGAAAAGAAAAGAAAAAAAAAAAAAAAGGCTCTTCACCACAGGTGGACGCATTCCATGCACTTGGCCTTTGATTTCATTAATATTGTGGTAATTGAACACACCCCAATTCAAAGAAAGGAAAAAAATAAAAAAAAGAGAAAGCAAGGTTTGCTTGGCAAAGCATCCAGTGTTTTTCTTGGGTTCTTACTTATATCAAAATACTGAAAAGTTTGCAAGTTACCATGTAAATTTTTTTAAAACTTTTTCCTCCTTTGAGTATGCTAAAGCAGTAAGTATCCCCTTCAGATGCCACTAGCACAGATAGTCTATATTGCTGCTACTCTAGTTTAAAAAGCAAGTTCTTTCTAAAATCCTGTATAAGTATATGCATGCAGCACTGCTGATTTCAATGGAGTAGACCACATATAAGACTAGAATTTGGCCCACAGGGTTTAACATTTAAAAAAATGAATTACTAACAAACATGACTAAGTATATTTAAAGAGCAGCTTCATGATTCTGCACAAGTGTTTTCTGAAATGGTCTAAAAGAAGGTCTAAAACTTACCACACAAGTCAGGTCTCTTGATACATCCACTAGTTGCTGTGCTACTTGCAAGTCCATTAAAGGCTGCTAAGCCATCAGAGCTGTAAGCTCTTAGGACTGACAACATGTTCATCTGCTTCTCCAGGACCTGTGGACCCTGAACTTGTTCGGGTTTCATCACTCCTTGTGCAGTTTCATGGGAGGATAGAAGATTCTGACTGTGCCACTGCTTTTCTGACGCTTGCGGCAGTGGTGATACGAGCCCTTGTGTTGGTTGTGAGGTGACTGCACTCTGTATATTGTCGCCTCCTTCACTGCTTTCTTTATTTAGGGCAGACAACTGCTTATTCATAATATCTGGTTCTGTGTCAATGTCCTCATCTTCAATGTTTTCTTCCTTGGAAGATTCCATATCCTCAGATGAAGCTATGTCAGAAAGGTCATCAGTAGCGCTTTTATTTACAGAGTCAGAGAGCAGAATATTTGGGTCATCTTCGGATTGTGTTTTTATTTCGGATTCATTACTGGTGCAAGAATTTTGTGTTCCCGTGCCAATAACACCAGGATAAACACCAAACTGCTTATAGAAGTCTGTTGTAAAATTACAAAAAGTGGATTCCATGTGGCTGGGCCAAGCAGTGCTCTTTTGCTCTCCCAGGGTCTCTTTATTTTGTCCTTGGGTCATTTTCTCAGAAGCTGAGTCCAGCTGGCTCAGCATGTTTGAAACTACTGCCTCCTTGCTGGACTGCACAGAAGAGGGGAGCAAGCTCACTTTATTAACCGAGGCTGAAGCTTCTCTAGATTGGTCTTTGTTGTTCCCTATGATGTTGTCTTTACGTTTAGCCTTGCCCAAGTGATTGGCCTGGAGGTGCAGAGCCATTAGTTCCATAGATGAAGTTGTAAAGGAACAAAATAAGCAGCCGTGCCAAGCAATATTGTCTTGCACAGTAACAGATGAACCTGGGAGGGAGGCTGCATCTGGCCTTACGGATAAGTCAAGAGGTTCGTATTGTGACTTTTCTGTTTTTCGCTGTGAGGACTTGCTATTTATCTTTTCCTCACCACCATCTGAGCCCAGAGCTTTTGCTGAAAGTAGATCTGACAGAGCTTTATCCTTCATTTCTTTTTCTTTCTTCAAAGAACTTAGGACAAAGCTGTCCATGAAAGCTTGCAAAGACCCTTGAAAGTTCACACCGTTCCCAACCATGTTCTGGTAAGCACGGCCAAGTTCAGAGAAGTGTGTTCCTTTGGAAGATATGTCTGAACCCTTCATATTTTCTGAAGATACTTCCGATGACATGCCAGCTGCTTGTCCTTGCTGATCTCCAGAAGACAGCATTCCTGACGTCCACTGCTGCGAGACCATGCCACTTCGGAAATCAATACCAGGAAGCCCCTTGAAGGCTCCTCTCAATATATCTGGTCTAATAAACACAGAACTTTTACTTGATGTCTCATCTTTGTGCTCTTGACTTGCAGTCTGCCCAGAGAGTGGTCCTGCTCCATTCTGTCGCTCCCGATGGTGCCGTTCCAAGTGGTATTTGAGGGATGCAGACTGAGTACCAGCATAATCACAATGCGGACACTTGTAAGGCTTCTCACCTATAGGTGTGGATAAAGAGAAAAATACAAAGAAAGAAAGTTAACTGTACTTTGGTGTACGGATGAGTGAAGAAAAAAGAATCAACATTAGCTGCTTGAAAACAAGAAGATCTTAGAGCTAATAATTCATTTTTAAAAAAGAAATGGCTTTAATTGAAGTCTAATTCATAAACTGAATATTTCTAAAATGGGTTTCCAGAATGTGGGGCTATTCAGGAATGACATGGTATCTACACACAATTAGCCATCTTTTTCTTAATCTAACATGTAGAAAACTGTTGTAGAATTAAAAGCTATGATTATGAAAATGAAGCATAACAATTTCAACCACAGTAATCATTAAAAGTACAAGTTTAAAAAAAAGAGAGACAAAGAATGTAACAAATGGATGGTTGCAATATTTTGTGTATACAATTGCTCTAAAATTTGTTTAAATTATACACATGGAAACCATTTTTAAACCTAAAAATTTTATGGCACTGTTACGCAAGACTGAAATGAATGATTTAAGTCTTGCTCTGCAGTAAATCATGGATATAATTAGCAAATGGCATACTGCACAAGTAATTTATCATTATTTGGAGGGCACCATTCCAGAAGGATTCAAAGATCTTCAGACCTACTGCATTGTTTCTAAATAAAGAACTACAAATACAGAATCTATAAAATATTAATATCATTACATTACATTATGATTGCAGCATGTAAGAACATATAGTTAAAATAAAAAGTAGTCAATAAAATAAAAAAGAAATCGAGTAATAAAAATAGTACAAAATATATTTAGTTTCTGTATTTGAAATTAGCATTATCTACTGGTTTTTGCAGTCCTTTAAATTTTTACTAATGGCATTTCTAATGCTCAAGTAGTAAAACGTGTAATTTACCTACCACAAGCGCTTTTCTAGGATTAGCTTGAATAGAGTTTTAAAACATATATAAGATGTTTTTTATGAATTAAATATATATTTGAATCCCACACTAAACTTTTATTGTTCTTCCTATACTTTAAGAGTTAGAAGATATTACCCGTATAATAAATATTCACATACAATCATAAAGACATATCCAAAAAGAATGTACATCTAAGCAAATGTACATCTAAATTTTTGCAGAGTGCTTGTTAGCAATGCAGAGTTCCTTTAAAAGGAAGAAGTAGGGAAATCCTCACTAAAAGTGACAGGAATCTGAAAGACCTGCGAGCTGCCAGTATTGGCAATTATTTCTATGAGGGAGCCCAACAAGAAGAAGAAACTGTTTTCTCTACGTAGCTTTTTTTCCTAAGTGATCCAAAAGACTAAGGCAAGCCTTCTCCAAATGGTATAATGGAAATATTTGCTTTGAAAACTTCCTCCACAGTAAAAATGTTATATACTATTATATAGGTCACCAAACCAGCTGAAAAGTTACTCGTTTTCAAATAACCTCAAAATCTGCTTAAAACAAAATTGAAAGGCTTTCAAACTTTTGTTTTAAGCTACAGGCTCAATTGAAAGGCTGGTAAATACTTGGGAAGCTGCTCCTCTCACTGATTGCAGGAATTTGCTAATGAGATGCAACACCAGAACACTCAAATGACCATATAGCACTGTGCGAGCGGGCTTACTGACCATGAACAGGAGCTGGATACATGCTGCAATTCAGATGGGGCTGAAGTAAATTACAAGCAGTGGAAATTCTAAATCCATAATGTAATCCTAAAGCTAAATGGTGAGACATGAGAGCTTTACATCAACCACATTAATCGACCTTTTTAGAGGAGAAAAGTACAGCACCTCAAACAAGAGGTGTTCAGCAGAGGAAGAGGTAGTAATTAGCATGGTTCATGCTTTAGGCCTGGGTCCACACAGCTTAACAAAAGAAATCAGATTTAAACATTTCAGTGCAACTTCTGAGTCTTCCACAATCACCTAATTAAGTTCTGGCACTCCACCAGCGAGAAGTAGGGGCTGCATTTCAGCAGGAGTTGTGCAAAAGCACACAGTTCCTACTGACATGCAAGAATCACCAAACTGAGACGGATCACGTCTGTCTGGGCTTCCCTGGTCTCAGGTGAGAGTCTGAGCACACGCACCCCCCCATCACAGGCATTTTAGGGTAGGGACAAGGAGACAGAAGACACTGGCTGTCTCTTTGTTTGCATTTCTGCAGGGCTGTTTGGGAGTGTGCAAACTCTGACAGCTCTGCTGCCAGTCAGAACATGGACAAATATTAATGCTGTTTTTACAGCACGTACATACTGCAATCTTTTTGAGCCTTTTTCTGTTATTCTGATGTTTGTCCCACCAGTTACTGTCAACAGTCACTAGTGACCTCTGACACAACTTAGGTATTTCAAGTGTTGCTTAAGAAGTAATCAGACTGGCGAAAAACAAGTACCAGACTTTATAAGGTTAAATGCTCTTACTTTTGAGTTTTCACTCCTCTTAATTGAAAAGCTCTTCCCAAGCATCCCCTATGCCTTTACGGAAATCTTTAACACAATTATATTGAGCACTTCCTTTTCTTCTAATGATAGTTCAGAGTGTGTTTGCATTGCACATCAAGTGACACCATTAAAAAGTGTGTCCCAGAATTGCAGGCACTATGTCAACCGTTGGATAACTGCTACTGCAAGGAGGAGGAGAAGTTTGCAATAGAGGCTGCACTGATGGTGCTAAAAATGTGCAGGAGCTGTTCAAAGCAGTAAGTATATATAAAAACAGGTATAAGTGAGTTAAAATATGCTAACTAGAGGAAATATGAGTAATGTTTTGTACTTCTAACATACCTTCTGTCTAAAGCACTGGGCACAACAACATACTCTTATTCTGAATTGCTAAGCCTTGAAGTCATTACATTTTCTGCTCCAAGGCCTCTCCGCTGAGTAAGCTTCCTTTCAGCAGAGGCATCTGGACACAGCTCGCCACCAACGCCATAAGCATTGGACTGAAAGAAGACACTAACTGAGACAGTGTGATAAAAAGTTCAAATCTCTCCTGCCTCTGCGGTGCTCCCACCTCTTGCATGGCTAGAAATGAGATCTAAAGCTGAAGGTCTGAAATTGGACTCAACATGTAGCAACACACTGTGCCACCTTTACAATACAGGACTGGCCAAGTAACTGTTCAAAGGGAACTATTCAAAACCTCTCTCATCTCTTTTAGATCCAAATATTGGCAGTGATTAGTTTACTTCAAAGCAATCTTAACTGCTGCTATTTCAAGGGCATTGGTAGAAGGGAGCAGGATGGAGTAAATAATCTTGAATCTTTTACATTTACTATGTCAGTATTTCCTAAATTCAGTAATTGTGCAGGTATTTAGATGCTATTTCATCCATTCAAATTAAGAACCTGCTATGCCCCATGTAAATCCCTGTACAAATGACAAAACAGAGTTATAAACTGCTGGGGGAAAAAGCCCAACCTAACCTCAACCAAACTAACCAAAACCCAAGCCAGTTTCAATGGAAAATCCAAAGGACCCCTAATTTCCAGGACTCTACCAACCACTGAAATAGTGTAGGTCCAAAGAATACTACAGAGGACAAGAGAGGTAGGCTATGATTCTTGTTAGAAGACAACCTGTTTGTATCTCATACTTTGAGGAGAGGTTTCAGAGAATTCATCCTAGTGTAATGACTACCCTGGTAATATTGCCAAGAGCAGTGTCTGGATGAGTTATTTAACGCTTAATATCAGTTCACATAAATTAACATTGCCAGGTAGGAGTGAGGGAACATGACTTTTTCAAAATAATTTTCTGCATTTCATATCCAAGAGTCATTTTTCATTGTTCACAAAGGCAATGACCATCCTGATCTTGCTAATTCTCTGGCCCTGTTTGCATCCCTGCAAACCTTTTCACAATGGAGTAGAAAGAGAGAATATTCCAGTGTGTACAATAAAAAAAAAAAAAATCTTGTAGAGGATAACTTATCTGGGCAGCATAATCACAGTTCTGATCTATCTACCGCTCTCGTTTACAAGACACAAGACATCTCACAAGAAGTATTTTATATCAGGATAGAGTAAAACAATAAAAATTCAATGCTGCTTGTAAAATCTGCACAAAAGCTTGGTAGATAACTGGAAACAGACATGTTGCCCAGGTCTATTATTATAGTAGGTTGTATAAACAACGCAGACGTATAATCTATGCAAGCTATCACCAGTCCTGCTCAGAACGCAATCTGATCATATAGTACATAGTATGTACGACATACATAGGAATTATCTGCTATGGGCTCTGCAAGGAGACCGCAGCAAGATTATAAATACATTTACAGATTTTAAGGCCAGAAGGGACAACTATGACGATCTAGTCTGATCTGCTGTACAACACAGGCCAAAGACCCTCACATGATAATTCCTGCATCAAATCATAACTACAATTTGAAACAAAACTTACTTGTTTTAGGTTAAACATATTCTGTTTCAACCACAGCAATGAAGAAGAATCCAACATATCCCTATGTAAACTGTTTGACTAGTTAAGTATTTTCACTACTCAAAATGTGTGCCTCATTTCTAGCTTGAATTTGTCCAGAATCTGCTTCCTACTACTGAACATTGCTACATTTTGCCCTGCTAGATTAAACAGATTTTTGTAATAAAAAAGTCTATTCCCTAAGGAAGGTACATGCAGATGGCAAACCACTCACCTCTTCACCTTCTCTCACTCTTGAGTGGAACACCCTTCCCAATTTTTCAATGTCCTTTTAAATTATGGGTACCCACTGAAGCTTTGATGAAATTTCAACTTGATATTAATCTTATACAGTCCAAGACTGTGTTTACAACCATAGCTATAGCAATCAACTAATAGCTCATATTCTGTTGCTTCTCTACCATAATCCTAGGCCCAGTTCATCAACGCCTCTAGCATTTGTTCCTTTACATTTTGCTGATTTAAAATTCATATTGTTGAAAAGAGCCCACTTGACTAAGTGACTAATCAGTGCCTCCGCATGATTTTTAGCATCTTACCATTTTTGTGCCATTGGTAAATTTTATCAACACTGATTTTATATACTCTTCCAAATAATGATGAAATACCAAATAGATGGAGCTGAAAGCACTGCTGTGGAACTGCCAGTCTATGTGCCACTGCATCTCTGTCAACTGGGTTTTTTTGGTGGGGGCGATTGTCACATAGAACAAGCTACTTTCACAAGCCTTGAGAGAAAGTGAGAAACTTGATAAAACTTACTTTCATAAAATAAAATTGAATTAACTATGCTACCAATTCTTAATTAGTTAAAAAATGCATTCTGTAATTTTACCCAAAACTTATGTCAGGGTAGTCCTTTTATAATTTCAAGGTCTTAATATTCTTTCTTTTTGGAAATACTAGAATAGCCAGAGCTTTTTTACTACTGTGAGTGCTCTGGAACTTGCTCCATGTTCCAAGACTTGGTTTTTTAAATGTACTTTAATGATTTGGAGAGCTCTTCAGCCAGGGTTTTTAAGACTTTATCTACAAGTTATCCAGTCTCATTCATTCTAAAACATATTAAAATGTAGTGGGCTACAGCATAACAGCCTCATTAGTTAATGGCAGAACTGTATCATTGGAAAATACTTATAAAAACCATCATGCTTGTTTCTGAGAACAGAATAGAAGAGTATTTAGCCTTCTATACCATGGTTGATAATTTTCTATCCATTCTTGTCCAGTATTAGCAAGATACCAATTGTTAAACCTGCCAGATCTACAGAATTCTACCCTGTTCTCTACAACCCTAACAGCCACATATATATTTTTACTATTACTTTTAGTTTCCTTTATCAAATCTCTGTACTTCTTAAATATCTATTTATATTTAGAGCTGTGGGCTTCTTTATTCATTTTTCATACTTAACATGCAGCTTCTTAAAAGTCTGTACTGCACCCTACACTCCCCTTCCCCACTGAATGCCCCCCCTCCTTTTTAAATACGATTTCTTAAGGAATTTGTTTGTGGAGTGTGCCCCTCTGCTCCTCGTAGTGCTGCTGCTCAGTACAGCGAGGGCTGTGCATCAGTACAAGAACCCCAACACCTAATGCTTTGTCAGCCAGTAGTGGGGTTTTGACAGTCACTCAGGGACAATGTGAGTTGCAATTTGATCCTATACATTTCTAAACAAGCTATAATTTTCTTTCATGCAAAGCAAATGAAATCAAACATCTTATAATTCCAGAGAATACTGCTTAATGAAAATATTGAAAACATTTTCCAGCATTTTTTATTTTACCATTGAAACAGTTATTGATAACCTATTTTATCCATTGTGCAGCAGATATTTTAGAAATGAATTGCTGTATGGTTTAATTAGTTCATTATTATGCCTATTCTTACATGGTAATTTCTTTTATCATTCTAATCATTCACTTCACACTTTTTAAACCAAATGGAATATCAAAGGTTCTGTAGGATTATTTTTGGATCCTGCACATGTTTCACCACACAATTAATCTGTTTGTCAGAAATAATAGTTAACTTCTTCTCTTTACTACTTTCCTTCACTAGTGATTTTTCTCTATTATATAAGATGAAACTACCCCTACCCTGTAAAAGGACAGCTTTTTGATGCTTTTGACTCAGTTTATTAAAGATTTTTCAATTGTGCAGTAGGCATTAAAATAAAATATTTTAATTTTTATAAAGTTTTATAATTGAATATTTTCCTTTATTTATATCTCATCTGCAGTATTTATTTAGTCTTTTTACATGTCTTTACTTAGTTAAAACACAGAGAGATAAATATGGTTGTTACTTTGCAGGGAAGATTCAGTACATTAATATAAACTGTACACTAATTCCCCCAAAGCATATATATATGTTGTAAACCTGAAGACTTTTTACACAGCTGCTTATTGCTAAACAGTGCCTTGTCCAGAAGGGGACAATCTGTGTCTCTAATTGCTGTCACTGAAGCTGAGATTCATTATGTGACTTTCCCATTAAAATGTGAGCATTAATTTGTATAATGAAATATCACCCACTGCAGTGTTCATTAGCCATGCCCTACTGTATACTGCACATTGTTAGCTACCTAGAAACTGTAGTTAATTTCACTAATGGATATTTCCCTACTTAGTGTTTGGTAGGAAATTTATACTGTAACATTACCTCTTAAACTTTTAAGGAAATTTAAATTCAATCAATTATTTTCAACAAAAGTTTGGGATGTCATTAAGACAGGAGAAAAGGCATGCTGTACAGTGTTAAGGATGGGAAATCTGGAGAAATCTAGAGAAATGAAAAGTCCTTTTAGTTCATCTTAGAAATGTAAGAATAAAGGATGTTCAATACCAAAATTGTCTCCTCTTGGAGCACACATACCCATTTTCCTTAATTATTCATATTGCTCATCCCACTACAAGCGCCTTCAGAGAATGGCAACAGGCAGTCTTTTTTTAGGAAGAAAATGTGAACTGAATTCATTTAAAACAGCACCATTTTTACTGTATTTCATCAGTTCATTTACGCAAGTTTTAAAATTCGCTAGTCACATTTCCAAGGAAAAATGCAGTAACACTGTAAATGTATATAATACATCTGATACATGTAAGATGTGTGTCATACATATCCTAACATACTCTCAGTCAATGGACACAGCCCTGCCAAGTTTTTTCTTCCTATCCCTCTCTTTCTCAGGCTTCTTCTGTTTAGCACAACCCAAACAGTCTTCAGGGCTCTACTTTGCTCATGCACATTATTCTTTTTTCATTACTCAAAGGATTTAACTGTGCCAGTCATACTGGGAATACACCTGAGCACCTAATGACCACACAAACCCAAACTGGTCTACATGTGCAGTAGCTTCTGAATGCTAACGCAAGGTGCAGAGAGGTGCTAGAGCTAACCTGAAACCAGCCCCTACATAATGTGTCGCTTGTCAAAGGTAGAACCTAAGAAATTTTAATTTTTTACACTTAACTGTTTCTGTGCAGTCCAAAGGCCTAGGCATGTAAAGTGAAAAACATACCCATTTATTTGATTTCAGTGGGAATTGAGAATGCTCAAGAACATAAAGGAGATGCTCAACTCCCTGAATGAAGGAACCTTAAATTGCTGCCCCCAGAGGGGAAAAAGGGAAACTCTGGAAGCATCTGCATATGGCACATTATGGGTCTGAGATACTTAGATGGTTTTCTTTTTCACGAAGTCTGAGCATCTCTAAGCCTTCTGTGTTATAACCTTCTCAGCTGTATTATATATTATTTTATAACCAGGAAGCTAAATCAGAAAGTGTCCAGTCCATGCACATGTCTACTATGCACTAGTGGTGCATATACATGCTTTGCCCTTGTTTTTGCATCTCTTCACAAAAGTTTGTGTGAGTTGAAGTAGGTATCTCTGAAGAAGCAGGACCATACAGCCCATCTCTATTCACTGGTCAACATAAAGAAGTCATCTAGGAGGGCTACAGGAGTTCCGTCTGTCCTCTCTAAGCCCCGAGGCTCTGAAGCATTTTGCCCTGAGAGTCCTTCCTCTCTTCTCTCAGGGTTGTACAATTGGGCTGTCTCATCCCTCAACTGTTTTTAAAGCAAGAAAGAGGAGAAACTGATCTCACCTAATTATGCCCTTTTCTTCTTATCATATGGGAACAATCAGAAATCATATCTTACTATCTTCCCCTTAAAGCTCTTCCTGGCTGAATATCATTGAATTAGATAAGAAGAAAAATCCCCTACAATTGTGTGTTGGGACTCAGCTGAGCGTGCTAAATAAAACCTTGATTATTTTTTTCCTTCAGAACCTTATTATATGATAGCAAACTACACAGAAACCGAGACTCAGTGTGGAGAAGGTTGCAACCATGAAATATCCAACGGGAAAAAGAAGCAACCCAAGCCACTAGCTAATTCTTCTAAAACAGGGCACAACTTCTTCCTCTTGTGGAGGATTAAACAGCTTCTCTAGCTTTTTTGGGCCAATTGCCACAGAAGCACCTCCTGGCTGGATCAGACTTTGGGTCTTGTCTTGGCATGTGTACCAAACCAACCTACTCGTGTGCCTCCAAACACACAGATGTTCGAAGGAACCTGACTTCTGCTGAACTGCTTGAGCTCTTCTCTAACAAACAGGTGCTGTGAGAACAAGAACAGTAATTGAGTTAATGTAGTGGAGAAACACAGTAAAGTGTTTTTTATCAGTCAGTTATATGATCCAGGCATATAATAAAGACAGAGTGTGACATAAAAGGCAGGAAACTGTCCCTGATAAGTATGAGCTAACCAATATTTGTTTAATAACTGGTATCTATTATATAATTTCCATTTACTGCAAAGCAACTTAATTTTTATTTAATAACTCTAGTAATTTGCCACTTTACATTTTTATAATATTTATTAGGATTATTTCCAATATGTAAAACATTGCTCCATTTAAACATACTCTTGTCATTATTTACAAATACTTTGTTCTCAACCTAATGGAAATTGATCTTTATCTATTTTAAAATTATAATTATTTTTAAATACATTGCAAATGTTGTTTCAACAGTCTGTATGATGTTTTCTTTTTTTTGTTATTTTATACATGGTTTATTTTTTCTTGTTTTAATTTTGTTTAGTCAGTTTTAATATGCAAGTTTTATGGAATATTTCCATTGCAATTAATTTACTTTCCATTAGTTCTAAGCCACAAGTACCAAATGCGTAATCACTGCCATCTTTAAAACAAGAACAAAATGACCACTATATAATAAAGCAAAAGGGAGAGATGGGTATCCTCAGGTTATTGTAAAGAATTTTTCTTTGCATCTCCCACAGTAAAAATGTCAAACTGTTTAAAATGCATAGTTACAAGATTATTTTCCAATAAAATAACTACCTTTTTTTTTTTACTATTACTACATTAGAGAGCACACAAATAAGGTTTTCACTGTGTTTCTTCTGAGTTTTTTGGTTGGTTGGTTGGTTTTTTGGGTTTTTTTGTTTTTTTTACAAAGACCAACAGACGGAAAAGAATATTCCTGGTTTGCAATCCAATCAGACAAAACTACATTAGGGTACCAAATTTTAAAATTCAGATCAAACCGGTGTGGTATACTCCTACTCCACAATCCAAAGAAAGAAGAATAAAAATACAATGAACAAACTTTCCCATCTCAACAATGAATTTTTTTTCTTTAAATAATTTTCAGCCTTCATTTTCAATTTTTCAAAATCAGGCCTCACATTTGCAAACCCAACATTAAGTATTACATCTGCGCAAGAACATAGGAGAAACATGACTGCTGATTTGGGGAAGGGAGGAAAATATTGCTTATCTGGTACTTCAATGAAATAAAAATTAAAAGTGAAGTTTTTCAAGTAGGAGGTATAACTGGAAAGTATTTCTTCATGCAATTTATTTTACCTATCAATTAGAAAAGTAGCAGTAAAATTCTGAAATTAATTTAAAATGGTTTAAAAAGAAAATGACTCCACAATTACAGTGCCTACTACATCTGTTTCCAAAGAGAAGTATCCTAAATCTCTATTTTTGCACACTCTCCCAAAGCCTACTACGATACCTAAGACTTGGAAGAAAACAGTATCGTATTGGCCATATACAGAATTTCTAGTGATGTCAACAGGACCTGAGGATATCAACATTGTATGTCAGATTTTAATTACGGGTAGAGTAAGTCTTCTTAAACATATACTGTGTCTCTACATGAACCTTACCATGCATATATATACTTTTAAGCATATAATTTAAATGGAATGGTTATAGTTTACTAGTATCGAGAGCAGTCCACCCAGTGAGTGACATACCAAAATAAAGTGAGAATCCAGACCAGCAGTAAGTCTCTGTAGGGTAGAAATGCTGTTGCTTGTTACTAAATTAAAACATGGTAAATTCTACCATGGTGCAAAAGGTAAGTTTTACTACTTACAAGTACTAAGTTGGGTGAGTTCTAGTGAAAAAAACCCGCAGATCCATGACGCTGATGTATTCATATGAACAGTGAGAGGTTAAAAATGAGCATGCTAAATGGAACAAAAATAGTAACTCTGAGAAAAACATACAGAATCCCTAAGCAGATGCTAAGGAAGGCCTTTGAAGCAGTTAGTATAACTAAGTCTGAAACCAATAGGCTTATGCCTATTGAAGGACAAGGGTAATTGAAGGAAACAGTGATGAAGCAGGGAAGGAGACAGAAATAACCTCAACTGGGAAAAGATGATTCTATTAAAGTGGTCTTTATCCACAACACATTCCTTGTGCTTTTATTTAAGACTGTCATATATCTTTCTCAAAAGACTTTCTCCAACTAATGAGTCCAAATCTACACTGGGAATTAAGGCTCCTAGCCACATATTTTGTTAACCCCCACACACACATGGCATGTGTCGACAGCGCTCCGCTCACTTGTTCCTCTCACCTGTATGTATTCTCAAGTGGACCTTTAAGTGATGTGATGTTCTGAAAGTTTTTCCACAATATGGGCAGTCTTTCATGGCAGAACCAAGGCTCCTGTCTCTCAGTAAAGCTGGCTGCTGGACTCCTACAGATCTCCCAGCTTCTTCTCCAATGTCTGCAACACAGAAATGTTCTCACATCACTTCAGCACATGTCAGAAGTTGTTCTCACTAAAACTGCTAACACAACACAAAGTTAAACATGTCAATACTACACCTGTCTATTTCATTCAGTCAGCATGACAGAATGCTGACAATTCATGTATTTTCTTGTTATTGTCTTAAATTATTTCATCTTTCCTATCATCATTTTAAGCAGCATATGGTACCTTTATATTGAACGGAATTATACAAGAAAAGAAACAGCTGTGTCAGCAGCTGGTTTGATTTCTTCTTTTGCTTAGTTCCTATTAATTTTCCCCAAAAAGTTTTAGATTGTTGTTTTGTTGAATCTATTTAATTTATAAGTATTATGAAAATCTGTATGCTTTTAGAGGGAAGAAGTTTGCATCAGTATATTAAAACCTCCCAAAACAACAGAATTGCAGTGACGGGGGGTCCAACAGCAGTGGCGATGTCTACACACAAAGCTGATCAACTTCCTTCTGCAACATTTCAGCACTGGAGTTACAACACAGAACCTAGTGAGTGACCCAATATCATGGGAAAGGCAATGAAACAACTGGTCAGATGAGGGGGAATTCCTTCTCCCTCTCACCCGCAGCTCCTGAGTTTTCTCCTTCAGTGTTCACAGCTACACTTATTCTTTGCGTTGTAATACAATGGGTGAGACTCCAGGACACCTCTTCTCTCTTCTGATATAAAGAAACAGTCATTCTCAGCCATCTTGAATAAGCTGCTATTATCCAAGCAGGCTATGAACAAAATAACTTACAAAAGACTGACATAAAAATTGCAAAAGTGTAGGGCATTTTTAAAAAGTCATTATTTAAACCACACAAGACTTGCCTATCATCTTGTACTTACAGGGTCATGTAATATCACACATATGTTTCAATTCATTATTTCACCAAAAAGTACCATGGCAAATGTTGAAATTCTGAACTGGTTTTACACTACTGGCACACCACAGAGGTGCAATACACATGGACACATCGTCACACCCCTATGTAAAAGCTGAGCTATCTGAGCTGTATTGAGGAGGGGAGCATATAATGAAAATCTGCATCCAGAGTCTTGATTGTTTCAACCATAAACTACTGACTAAAAATGTTCTGTCTTTACCCATTTGATATGTAACTAAAGCTGTCAGGAAACATAGTGCACTTTACACAGCATTGCCTTTTAAATGGAAGTGATGGGACATAAGAAAGACTTAAACATTTGGCTGTAATAAAAACTATTCACACAGTAGCAGAGACCCAAATACCACATTTCTGGAAAAGGTAACACTAACAGGCATTTCATTATTTGTTATAAAACGGTCCCTCTAAACTATTTCATTTAAAGCTGAAAGAAGGGGATGATAGTGATAATATATATATATATATATATTAAAAAATGCTTATCTTAGTCATGTATGTAATCAAGCTATTGCTAGTTTTCAAAAGGCAAAATCTGATAGTTTTCACATCACGTTGTTGTTGAACATTTTCTGATTGTTCTTAGACTGCAGAGTTAAAGCACAATGTTTAAGTTCGAAAGCTAGTAACTGTCATTTTGAATTATTCACAAGTATGCAAAGTACCATACTGCAGGAGTTTATTTTGTCTTTAGGAGTCCAGGAAAACATATATAGGTGCTAGTCTATAATTCCAATCTCCCTAAAGAATTTAGATTTTCTCCTTTTTTTCTCCTCAAAAGTTGGATATAATCACGTCTTAAGCTGCTTCGGGAAAAAATGAATTCCTGAGTGCAAAAAAGATTTTTCTGAAGTGCAAAATACAGAATGCATGATGATAAACTGCAGGATTTTATTTTGGTTTTCAATAAATACTGTATGAGCATTATAGATAAATATATAGATAAAGCTAACAAGCCACTCAGGAGGAATTTACCGAATAAGTCTACTAGTTATGTTTTGCTATATGTCACTCTAAATGATGGCCTGTTATCCATTTGCCTTTTATCTTTCTATCTAGAATATGTGTGGCCCAATAAAAAAGAATAAATTTGTAAGATAAACAGCTCGCTTTGCAGATTTAAGAGTCTAATTTTCACTTTACACAAAATTGAATTTTTTCAAGGCAGCGAGACGATGGAGTTTACTCTAGCACTAATCCCTCTGAAAAAGCAAACTGAAAACAACAATGAAGCAAAGAAAGATGTGGGTGGTCTGAAGAGTTTTCTTTTAGATTTAAGTAGACATACAGTAGATAGCTCCAAAGGCTTTGCTCCAACAGGGGCCTTACCTTGAAGAATTTTTCTTCCCACAGTGAAAGCATTCCTAAGTCTTTAAAGCTGGGCTGAGGGGTTTTCTTTTGAATTCCTCTGCCTACAAAGCCCACCGAAGCACTGGAGGCCATCGCTACCTGAATGAGCAGCTTTACATCTAAGTTCTTTTATTTCAAACAATGAAAAGATATGTTCAAGGCTGCCGACTCCCCCCATCAAATGCCACCCCAGCTTCTTACTAGGGCCCCATTTTGGCAAATCGTACCTATTTGTCAAGGCACTTAAGTTTAACACGTGCTTAACTTTAAAATGCATTTAAGTCTCACTGACTCTGCTACCAAGGTTTTTTATACTCAGTCTCTTAAAACAATCTATGGAAAGTGAAGGGGGGGAAAAAGTGACACAAAAAGGAGAAGAGATCAGCAAGGAAAAAGTTAAGAAGCAAGCTGGTGAATACAGACTATGCCAACAACAGTGTATCTGGGGAACGAAAAATCTTCAGCTCTACCAATAATCGTGTACTCTACACCTCTGATGTCCCCTTTCTCCTGCTGCTGAGACCCCCTTCCTAAGTAGAAACTCTCAGTTCTGTTAAACTGTGCAAAACTGTAGTAATGTTTTACAGACCTGCAGAACTAGGATTAGCCCCAGCAAATTAATTTAATTTATGATTTACTCGGGATTTGAGCTATGGTTTTGGGGCTGCTCAATTCCGAGGATAAAAGATCAGGAAGGAAAGAGAACAGTTACTTGTCTTACAGCCATTGTGGTTCACTGAGTTATGTGGTCTACATGATGTGCACTTGATGCACATGAGATTAGACTGCTTTTTTTACTATCTACTTCCATTATAGGCAGGTCTACGTCCTGAATGTCTTCCTGCCCATCCCTACCTTTCCTGATTTGAGTGCAGGAAATAACAGAACAGAGTATAAAATATTGTAGAGATGTACATGCTAGATGTAGGGCTTCCGAACCTTGCCTCTGAACTTACTTTCACTGCGCTTTCCTTTCGCTTTGAAAGCATCTGTTCACAGCAAAAGTCATGGACAGAAGTGCAAAAAGCAACATTAAGTTCTACATATGAAACCAGTCTTTGTGTCAGTATAAGGAGAAGGCAACAGCTGTGAGACCCCCAGCTGCTACGTACGCTGTACCTGCTGGGCAGGCAGATACCGCTCCGTGGCACAGGACACAGAGGAATTCAGCCATGAAGCAGCTTCTGGGGTGGTATGACAGGGACATCTCTTGCGTACCATGCCTCAGCTACACTTAATAACTGACTGTGCATGTTCTTATGGGACAAATGCAAGGAAAGTTCACTTTAACATCTGCATCAGAAGGTGGCAATTAGCCACATAACCAAAGAGCCAATTTGGCCAAAATGTGAGCAAATCTATTTGCCACACAGACTAAAATTAAAATTAAGCAAGCCATAAGACCAGTATTTGAAGGACTAGCCTTTCTTCAGACAGGTGCCCACTTCTCAGGAGAGGAAGGACAAAAAGCCACCGCTCCTCGCCTAGCATGGAGATGACCCATGTAGTGCTGCAGGCTGCTTTCACATCCCTGCAGTACCTGGAAAGGAAATTTCCACAGAGCCAGATAATCCCAATAAACAGTTTTGAGCCAGAAGCACTTTTACAGTAGCAGGTTAAAAGAAAGTGAGAAACACACTAGTGAATCCGTTTTTACAGCAGATATCTTACTAGGTATCAGAAATTATCTACCCAGAAATAAGCCACTGCCACGGCTGGCAGTGCCCTCAGCACACAGATAGAGATGCTACACAGGCACAATGCCAACTTCAGTGGATATTTCTAGAAAAGAGAAGACAAACTTAGGTGGATAGTGAACCTGTGTACTCAAAGCAGAAGCTATCTAGCCAGTCATATGAAGAGCAAAAGAAAAAGAATTATTTGAAATTTCCATATATGTTCTGTACAACTGGTCTACCTGTCTGTGATGAGTCTCTAAATGTGATTAGAAAAGGACTGCTTGCTTTTGTAAAAAGTCTGTTTTCGATTGGTTATGTAGCAGCACTGACTTCAGCCATGTTAGCAGCCAAATTTTCAAAGGATCATCTACATACATGTCCCATAAATTTTACCAGAGTATTTATTTGCTGCGTGTATGTGAAAGTGCAGGGATTCACAAAGAGGTACTTTCATGTTCAAAGGAGCTAAATTGCAGTCCTCATACAGACTAAATTATCAATGAAGTCAGTTGAAATTTGTTAACACAAGGATTGCCAAATTAGCCAAAACCAGGCAATCACATGGAAAAGGTAATCAACTCACAAAATAGGTAATCACACTTACAAGTATGTGTTTGCTCTTGCACTTTTTTCAGACATTATTAAAGAACTCTTTGAAAATGTGGCCAGAAGCTGTTAAAGCTGCACATAATGACAGTTTTTCATATACTTCTGAAATTCAGAATATTTGTAGTTCTTTAGAACTGCCTGTAAAAGTTAATGAAACATGGTGCAACGAGAAGTGGTAGTGACTATGGTTATTTTTTGATGATCTATAAACCACCCAGATTAGCCCATCTTGTGGCAGGAAAAATTATATCCTGAATCTAATGTCAAGAAGGGAGTTAGAAGATATTCAGTGTGCTAATCCTGTCACTGCTGCCACCTTTTTGCAGGTATGCCTGGACTTGACCACCTAACTCCCTGGGAAGCAGTATAGGATACACAAAGTTTCTGGGAAAACATGCTTTACCTTTCTTGCCTATTCCTTAGAGAAAGCTTTAATAATACTGAAAATAGTGGAAAATAGGAATATAATTAGGGATATAATTAACCATATTTTTCTAGCTACCTGAAGTAGCTTCAATTAGTATGCTTCAATGTAAATGAGAACAGAATCTGGCCCAGTGCTCATAATTTGAAATTAGAATCCTATTAGCAGATGTCACTACACTTTTTTGCTAGTGAAGTTCGTGGCTTAAAATGAGAGAGTCTAATATTACTAAATATTACAGTTATATTTTAGGCCTCCGGAAACAGTTACTAATGTCTTAGGTCAGGAACAACTTGCTGTCTCTATTGTTTCATCAAGGATTTAGGTTTTATAATGACCATATATGGGAATCTTAAACTGTTAGGCATTAATATGGATTGGCAGAGAATTTGTTTAAACAGAGAGCTATTTTAGAAGAGAACTGGAAAGGAGGCCTACTAGTAAGAAAGCAGCATTCACATTGTTTGTATTATTAGAAATAAAGATTATACCAAAGGTTCCACTGGTAAATAAAAAGATACCCACTTCTGACATCAGACTTCCCACTTAGCCCTCTGAACCACACAGGCAAACAAAAGGCACAAACTGCCCTGCCTCTGCTACCGATTAGTGCATTAGCAGATTTGAACTTAAAATACAATCTAAATTAAACTGCGGTAAAATGCCCATAACCATTTATATGAGGTGAGACTTGCAACATTTAGAAGTGGCCACTACCTCGGGCTACCATTTAGAAGTCATAGCCACTACCTCGGGCTACAGGGGAGCCCCCTCGGCGTTATTTCAAGGGAGCCAGAGTATTTTCAGCAGTTTCTTGGTGACTGGTAGGCTGGTGACTTGGGGGCAGCACACACACCTTAAGCCCACATCTGGAGCACATGACACACTTGAAGATCGGTGGTTTTCCCACCCCATGAGTGCAAAACACTTTGCACAACAATACTGCATGTATGCGAATGTTGGTTATATCTTAACGCTTTTCACGGCGGTATGCATTCTGAGAAACATGCAAGAGGCTGTATATACAGCACAAAGAGACATCAACAGACACTTAACCAAAATTAAGCTTTTGTTTATCACAAAATGTTTCTTATCCTCTTTTTTCACTTTAATCAAATTCCCTGCAGAGTTTTTGTTTTGGAGTTCTTAGCAGTCTTACTTTTCAAATTGTTCTAAAACTTTAAAACCTTTTAAGATAATCAAAGTTCAAACACAGTTTCTGAGTACGTCACTTTAGCTGCCCAATTTGTTTGAAGAATCGTGTGACCAAAAGACACAGAAAATCAAATGTAGTACTTGAAAAACAAGGTTGGTTACTTGCCATTAACATACAGAGCTCAGCTTGGACTGAAAATTAAGCGTATTGGAAAAAAAAAAGATTTTTTGGAGAGAACATTTTTTGCATGAGACCTTTTTAACTGTATCTTTTTTTGAAGAAAGAAGACATCTTAAGCACCTTACAATATTTTTCATTTAACAGTTGGCAGAAGGAAACTCCCAGATGAACATTGGCTTCTGTCTTTCTCTTTAACCAGCTGAGTGATCCAAGCTTTTAATAAAGCTGTTCCAATTATTGTAAAAGTCATCTAGTACCTTATAGCCACAAATATTGACAGTTTATTGCACAACGCATTCATGACATTTGAAGGTCACATCATACATAATACATACACTTTTATAAAAGTGTCTGGAACAAAGAGATACATGATCAGCAATTACATCTTACCATTTGAGGGTATGATTTTATACTTATTTAAAATTAAATACTATATGAAATGCAAATTGTTAATAAAACACAAAATCGTTCATTTTCTGTATTTACTGTTTTATTAATCAGCGATACTGAGTTCAGTGACACTGAGTTGTACAAAATCAATGGAATGCAGTCCTTGCCCCAAGAAGATTACAGTTAAATATCATTATCCTGCAAACCATCATACATATTCTTAGCTCAGCATGAGAAGAAAGTAAGCTTAAAACTTTAATCTCGCTACTGTGTACCTCTCCAGCCCTACTGAATTCAATGAAACTTCAACACTTAGATTTGAATCAGGACTTTAGCATATTATTGAAATATTAGCTTTGATAAAATTGAATCAAAATGAAACTGAAAAGTGCTGAAGAATTTTTTTTAATATATGCACATGCAGGCATATCAAACTTCTTCATCCTCTTCCAGTGCTCATGACTTTTAAGGCTATTCTAAAATCACATGCACAAATGGTATAATTAGAAGGTGTAAGTTGTAATATATGCAGTCAGACCTGTGCACAGTCCTTCAATGAAGTCAACAAACATCAGAACTAAACAGAGCATGGCCATGAGAGTGCTTGTCTTTGGTTAAATAGTCTTCACTTTTATGGTATCACCACTAGATCCTGGTACCTCCAGCTACCTAATGAGAGCTGAGTTTGCAGCAAATGACCACGGGTCACTACATCATTCCCTCTAACACGATTTTTGATGGTTCATTTCAAAATCCTTCTATCTTCTTTCCTAAGCTCTTCACATGCAAGACTCTTCCACCATCCAACTCCTTCACTGGCTTTTCAGTTCTGCTACTCCAAAATCATGGCTTTGAAATCCCACTTCCTTAATTTGACTGTATAGGTCAAAGCACTTCAGATCCCAAATCACTGAGTTTGCCAGATGAGGTTCATGAAATTCCACTAGACTTGTATAACCTTTCCACAGGAAAAGTGGATGCTTTAGAAGAGGATGTTTTATCAGAATTTATCATCATTTATCAGAACAATGGGTCTGTTTGCTGTCTTGAATGTATACACTAGTTACTCTCAGAGATGAGCTTCTGCTTGTTCTTGCTTTCTTCAGAAGTGCACATCTGAGCTGCCAGAACACCTTATTGTACTTCTCTGTTCAGGACATGTATCTTCACAAGCAAAGCAGATACTTACTATTTGGATCAGCAATGCTGGGCTTAAATATGTACTCATGTATCTTTCCTTGCTATTTTGCCAATGTTCTTTGTCATCTATCCTCAAAATTTACTCTGGTGTTCATTTATACTTCTGATAGCAATGTTAGCTCCCAAACCTTCCATACAACATACTTTCCACGGTTTTCTCCTCCTTTTCTTGAAATGAGCTTAGAATATTCTGGATCTTTACCAAATGTTCATGCCAACTGTGGTCTGTGATTCTCGTGTAAGCCTGTCTCACTAGTTTTCTTACCCAAACCCTTGACTCACCTGTGTTAGCTTTGATCCTGTCACCTAAATTTGAAATGGGCACTTGATTACTGACCAGAGAGGACGAGGTCTTTCCACACTTCATACAGATTGTTTACTGCTTTTGGAGAAAATTCCAGTGGGGAAACTAAGCAGAGAAGCTATCCAACTGAACCATCTTTTGGATTTGTATGTGTTATTTGTAGGCAGGTGTTCAGGTACCAGATGGCCTTAAAGCCCACACTACTCAGGTTATAGCAGCTTCTGCAGGCTGTCTGCATCATATTCCCATCTCTGAGATTTGCAGAGTGGCTACATGGAGCTTGATAAACACTTTTACCTAGCATTGCTCTCCTGATGCCAAGGCTAGATCGGATATCCAATTTGGGAGAGTTGTCTTACAGTCCCTCTTTAATTAAGTACTCCTGATCTCCCACTCCTGGGATGGATTGCTACTGCTGATTAAGCTCCAGAAGTAAGGATCTGTGGAGGCAATTTCATGAGGGAGAAAATGAAGTTGCTAGCTAATCAACTAAAATAACCATTAACTGGACTTCTGTGAATGAATATATTGCCTTCTTCTTGCTTCCATACTTACCCTGTTTCTTCCACACGTTAGCATCTCTACATACCTATAAACCAAACAGGTAAGGTGTACTACATTGTGACCTCTGTCTTGTTCCTGAACTACATGTGGGACAAACTGAACCATCTGGTACAGTGTACAGGCTACACTATGAAGAAAATCCAAGACTGTGTCAGTAAACTGTAGGAAAGATGGTGAATCTGTGTGGAAGAGAGTGGTATTGAACCTATTTTCTCTAGGTTCTTCCCACGTGCCCAACAACGCAGAGTCTGTGAGATTTTAAAAGGCACAAATTAACACCCAACTCCACATAGTTTTCAAAATCCATTAATATCTTTTAAAATCTTTTGAGTACTTGTATGGAAATATTTAATAACTACATTAGCTAAGTTTCACCCTGAGTTGTTGGGCTTAAACAAATCCAAGAAACAAATCATTTTTTCAAGTCAGAACCACCGACTTGCCTACATTATAAGTAGCTCTCAGGGCATCAGGTATCACTGGAGAAGTTTTTGCATGCCATTGATTAAGAAAACCCCTTTTCATTATTATTATCTTATCACAGGGTGGCAAAATCAGCATAGAAGTACCGGTAGCAGGTCAGCAGATTTTATAAAAAATTATTCTAATGAAGAAAAATGTAAATTATTTAAAATGTCTTTTTGAAAGGAGACATTTGAAAATGTCTTTTGAAGGAACATCTTTCTGTAGATGCCAGTAAGAAAGAAACCAACAATAGAATCAGTCATATAAAAACAACTGTACAGGTAGCTAAATTACAAATTTCCCCCTCAACAAAATGAGAAAGAATTAAAGACTGTCATTCCATTTGCAGATTACTGATTACAGAGGTGCTGACAGAGTCTCCAAAAAGTGAGTAACATTACGGTGTGTGTTACAACAATTGGACAGACCATGATAGTATAGACTTTTCCAGTATCTGTATTTTCTTACTTTTTACTTTCCAGTGCTGCCTTTAAACTAAATGACTGCTTTGAGCTAATACAAATACTTCTGTAAATAATTTTTCTCCCATTTAACTTCTTGGTACATGCCACTTCAGTGTAATTTCCAACTTCTTTCCCCATTTTGCAAAAAATGAGCTGTACTTGAAGAAATAATTATGAGCAACTCTGAACTGCTGAATCGATTTTACTAGCACCCTTTTTCTATAAATAAAATATGTTAATTACATGAGTTTTGCTATAACGGAAAAATATTGATTAAATTCATTACTTCTAATCTTGAGAAGGGATCCTTTAACTGTTTGGTTGGGTTTTTTTTCCTCATTGGCTTAACAGTGTATTGTGGGCATACTGAGACCACGGTGTCTTTAGACATGATATTATATGAATGAGCTCATTAATTTTTTTATACTAATGATGTATCTCAAAAAGTACATTATTAGGTCAGTCTGTATCCATGTTTTGTAAAATAGCCTTAAAGTACACTGACACTATAACATGCTATTTGTAGGCTATAAAAATGTGAAATGCTGCCTATGGAGCGGATGTATCAATAATCCAGTTTCCCTTTTCTACTACGAAAATATAAAATTTTTCATCTGAACTATGCTGGTAAAAAATGAGAAAAAATACTATTTTGAACGCTCTCCTCTGATTTAGCTGAGCTTGTGGCAATAACTGGTTTAGGCATAGGCTTCAGTATGCTGGAATGATCCTGAAACTAATTTTGCATGTGTTGGAGTTGGACTGTGGCCATGCACGTCAGTATGCTGGAACAGAGTTATCTAAATCCTGAGCCTTATTTTACATGTGCTGGTGTTGGACTGTGGCCCTGCAATCTTTTAGGTCTCCATCTGTAGCTATCAAAGCCAGGGTGTGCCCAGCCACTTGCTACTGCCCGCTGCTTTCCTTCCACAGGAAAGCTACAGGCTTGCAACCACCCTCCCACACATCGGTGTGACTGGGAGCTCTTCAGAGGTCTCATCAACCTTCCTCTAAAGCCTCTTTGCCACCATGGCCAGCCTTTGGCAGCGCATCACACTTCTTGAATCACTATAATCCCAGATAGTTATCAAGTCCCACATCAGTGACGAGAAATATCAACCTCTCGGACAGATGTTCCCTCAGATTCAGTGAGTTAACTCCTCTTTCAATAGCAGGTAAAACAGCCCACTAATTTTTAAGCAAGCTATGCCGACCACAGCTCCCAGACTGATGGAAGGCCCCTCTGAGTCTCCCAGCCTGACAGTGCTTTCCCTGCAACCATCGGCCAAAGAGATTTGAAGTCCAGACAGTCTAGTCAGAAGCTAGCAGTTGTTTTCTTCTGGGGAAGGGAACAAGAACAGAAAAGATCAGGCACTCGGAAGCCACATTCTTCCAAAAATACAGGGAACACTGGCTGTGCACAAATCTGGAACACCAACACAGAGGCAGTAATGGGAACTGAGCAAAGGTAGTTGTACAAAGTACTTATCACCCCCCTAAGATGAAGTGGTAATCTCGAGGGATATACAGGCTGATGGTAACACGGTACAAAGTTTTTGCAAGCCTTCTTCCACTTGTTCACAGTTCCTCCACATTAATCCACCAACAAATACATATTTTAACCCATCAGAGGCATCTATAAAATTAGGAGATAATCCGGACTAAATTATTTACAAGCACAGTTCTCTACCCGAATTAATGATATTTTGTCTCTGTGGAGCCTACCAAACTGAGGAAACAACTTCACATTAAGGTCAAAATTAGACATTTGAATGAAGATCGGGCATTCTTCTGTGACTGGACAGACACAAGTTAGCTTACTGTCTGCCTCAGAGACAGAGAAAGACTTATTTTAGAAGAAGGAGGGTTGTTCCATCTCTTAACTTATTAGCCATGCACTTTCTTCAAACTCCTGCGGTAAAAGAAATTCAAAACCCAGGTAGTCTGTGTGCATGGAAGCACCTTTTGTTTAATAAATAATTCAACCATGTATTCCTTTTTAATTTAAAAATGGTCTGACTGAACAGTCAACAGAGTGAACTAAAGTTGGCAAAATACAGTGTTGAAAAATTAAAAAGTGTATTCAAGGCCGTATTCATTTGCTTCACTTCTCATATACTGGAGAGACAGACTGTGCTGAAGTTCTAGCTTTTTTTCTTTTTCTTTTAAATTATACACATACAGTCACATGATGCTCACTTGATTTTGAAAGCTGCCTTGCCCTGGAATTAGTCTGTCTCTCTTTCTGTTACCAGCACAGCAGCCACTGCTCCTCTACCTCATGAACGTCATCAGAAATTCAGCCAAAATGTTCTCATGAGCTCCTCTGCCATGCCTGTGACAGCCAGATTTAACTATCGACCATCTCGGAAAACAGAAATACTGTAAAACATTCTGGAAATATTCAGACCATCATCTGAATGATGGTCCCATATATTAATAAGTGTATGGTAAGGTACAGGAAACACATCTGGCTGCAAAAATCTGCAGATAATGATGCAATGAAATCCATCCCAGGACTGAATTTGTAACACACTATTGCAAATGCATACAAATACTTGGAATCAGTCAAGCACATTTGGTACTGACTGATCCTCTTGAAGACAGTTAAAAGCACATAGCACTATCTTAAGTATGAATTCATAGGCTCAGTTGCTGTAAGACAAAATTCTTAGCAGTAAGCAGCTGAGGATAAGGAGGAAAAAAGCAAATAGAGTCAATTCTTACACTTAGCCTTCTGCACCACAACGTTTAAAAGAATTTCTTGAATCTTAGAGCAGACAGCATGGAAAAAGTAATGCTGTGGCAAAATCTCCGTATTTCAGATTCCTGGAGATCTACGCGTTCCCTCACACATCCCAGAGCAGCAGCAGGTACTCAATGCCTTCCTAAAAAAGCACCACCTTTTAGTCTCCACTCTGCTGAGTGTTTGATTCCCATCACTGTGCATGGCTTTACAATGTTTTGCACCCTTTCTGATCAGCATCTTCTGAACCAATGGCCACTCTGTAACCATCACGCAACATCCACCAACGTGAAATTACCAGCTTGATGATGCTCACGTGACATTAAATGCTGACAGAAGGAAATCTTATCTCAGAAAGGTAAGATACGCAGGAAAGAAGATCTTTACAGGGAAGGCAAATAGGGGAAACCTAACCCTTACAAAGTAACACTGACTTTAAAGAAAATGACTCAGCAGTAACGTATCTTTCTAAGTTGACATACTTATTTAAAACACATCTTCTTAGAGCGACAGGATGACAGACATAAGTCACATTTGGAAGAGACAGAAGTTTCACAAGTACATTTTGAATAATTCCACAGCATACGGAAGAAGACCAGCTTTTCACCAAATTTTCACTATTCTGAACAGTAGTAAAATTACCTGCAGTATATAGGATGAAAACATTAGGTAGACCAGATAAACACTTTGTACAGATAGGAAACTTTCAACACCTTGCTCTGTTGTGGCAAAACAGCCTATGAATTATATGTACAAAATAAATCTCTGAATCTGACAAAATCTGAACAAACGCATCAGGATAACTATAGAAATTGTTTAGACCCAAACTCCTACCCTGCAAGTCACAGAGTCTTAAAATTCTAATTTTGGCCAATTATTAGCTTACATTGAGACACTATGCAATAAGTACCATCTCAGTGAACAGAGTAATTCAAACTCTGAGAATGCAGGCTACTGCATTTGTAGAGACACATGTTTCCATGCCTTTTCAGGATGGTACTAGTGGGAGCCACTCCAATAGCCTGGCAAGCCCACGCAGAATTTGGTACATAACAAACTGGCTTGCAACTGATTACATTTGAAAGCTGTCTACAGTGGGACTGGCCAACCTAACAAAGTAATGTATGGGGTTGAGAAAAGGTGAACGGCAGTATAAACTGGTCAAATGAAACTGAAATAATTTCAACAATTTTACTAGTACTGGTTCTTTTCTGGCTACAGATTCTGTGATATCTCACTACAGATATGTGCCCAGTTACAAGGGCAGTGGAAACTTTTTGTTTCAAAAAAGGGATCCTGTTGACTACTGGGCAGTGGAGCTTGCTGATACATGCTGAAACATTTTAATAAAGGGTAGACAACCAAAACCTGTCA
>NC_132942.1:33072500-33097500 GCF_034638445.1 Ciconia boyciana | reverse complement strand
AGATGTGGAGTAAGACACTACTGAGTGTTAGTAGCCGAGGTGACACTAAGGAGCCGGGGAACCGCACAGCTCTCCACACAGCACTGCCAACAGAGCTCGTGCTTAACCAGCAGCACACACCGCAGCTCGGCACGGCAGCTCCTCGACTCACAGATGAAAATTACTTCAACCCCACGGTGACTGCTATTACTCTGCCCTGCTAGGCTGAAACCATTAACAACACCCAGTTTGCATTCTAATTTAAAGTGCACGCAGGTCTCCAGGTGTAAGATAAAAGCCCCCTTCGTCCCCTCCACCGCCAGCCCACGCAAGGTCCAGGTATCTCCTAGCTGAAATTTTGGAAACAAATGAGAGGAACAGGAATTCAGCATTCCTGTCGGTGTGCATTCAGCGACTACAGAGGAAAAAAAGACTTGCACTACTTCACGGCCAACTCTCCATCTCATCACCCAGCAATCAGGTCAGAAAGCCAGGTGAAGCCCAGCTCAGCACGGCTGCCTCTGGACAGACAGTTGGACGACAGAGTCCGGAAGCCTTGAGAACAGCATCAGAGTGGGAGCAGAACTGAAAGGGGGGAACAGTCAAGGGAAACAATGTCACAAAAAACTAAGTCCTACAGTTTACAAATTCCAACTGAGCATTTGTATGGTCTGGATGGTTAAAAAAAAAAAAAAAAAAAAAAAAAAAGGAAAAAAAGGAAAGAGATAGGGAATCTAAACTCCGGGGCTCTATTTCCAGTACAACCACTGAGCTGCTGTAAAACTCAGTTTACCTATTTGACAGGCTTAGTTAATTAATGTTTGTAAAGTGCTTTGAGATCCCTGGATGATAGTGCTATATAGGTATAAAGTATTATTATACTAGAAAGTAAAACGTCCCATAAAATAGATATTGCCCTAAATTCTGGTAAAAGTTAGTGCAATAATGTAAAAAGCTGGTTATGTGCCTACATTAAACCCAGATTTAAAAGCATTAGCACATCACCAATGTGCTCCTGTTTGGCATGTGTTTTATGCCCAATACCCTACTCTGGCACATTAACAATCTGTGTATTCATTTATCAGCAGTACATTTTGAATTGTATATTTATGGCACAGTGCACTTTTCATAGCTGAAAATTAATGAACATGCCTCTCTCGTAACAAACAAGCACCTGTGCTGCATAGTTAGTAATCGGAAACAGATTTATTTTTATTAGTGTATATGTGGGCAAAATTTCTATTTTTTTTAAACTATGGTATGCTAAAAGCTTGATTATAAGAGCATATTCTGCCAAAGGATATCTTTGTTTTATAAACTTCTCCTTGTAATTTCTGCCTGTAATATTTTCTTTTCAGATTTAGTGATAATGCCTTCATATAGAATGTAATCATTTGTTTGCAGAGCATACTTGCCTTGACAAATCAAGTTCTGAGCTGTTGCCGACCACTACTATAAGAAAATGAAAATCCACAAGTAATGAGGAAGATGGAAGTGAATATTTAACCACTTCGGCTAAGGAGTACTTCCCAAATATCTTTTCATATTGTTCACAACTCCAATCAAAACCTGCATTACCTGCATCAGTTTGGACAAATTAATCCCGGAGATGAACAATTCCTATTTCCCGGCATGTTGCTCACCAGTTTTTCTTTTTATTATTTAAGGACAGAGTTTAGCCCAGGAATCAAGGAAAGATTCAAAACCATGAAACCTGTAGACATCTTGAAATATGCTCCTGGCCCTTAGTTTAATCTTCATTTAACTTCCTACCTGCTGCAACTCTAAGAGGTCCAGGGATCTGTTCCAGCACCCTGGAAGTACAGTCATTCTAGTTAAGTCCACACTACCTTACTCATTTATTTCTGAGTATAAAGAAACATCTCCTGGCACTGTCTTCACACATCTGTGGCCTTGTTGCTCCCTCCATGGCTCCTTCATAGCCTGTGGCCTGAAGAGGCTTTTTTGGGGTTAGAAATTGGAACTGAAAGAACAAAGACAGCCTTTCATCACCCAACTATAAGTGAACTAGACCTGTGTACCACTCAGCACAAGACGCTTCAGCTTATGATAACACCTGTAATATTACAGTCAAATAAAAACCTTGTCATTGATAATGGTGGCAAAAGGGGTAGCTTATTTATTTTTACTTCACAGAGTATCTGCGTGGAAAACAATCCCAAACTACGAAGATAATCAAATATTTCCAGAGGTGTTAATTTGGGAGCCTCCATTTCATTTTAGTAGACCACAACTTCAAATCCAAACTTGAATATAGACTCTTTCATTGAGCTCTTTAATCAAATTCATTTGTAAATTAAGCTACAAACAACCTGTCAAAGCCCATTAAGAAAGAACCCTGAACAAAACTCTTCCGGAGTTTGTACTGTACACCACCATGCCGTATAGCACATCAAGCCTCAGATCTACATTGCTCTTCTCTGTGGCATTCTGCAAGACTGTTGGATGCAAACATTGTTTTTCAATGGCCTACAACAAACACAGTTTCCTGTTCGCATACCAACATGGAAATACTAACGTAAGAATGCCAAAACATCTAGCCAAAAACTATTCTTCTGCATCCACTAAGCTAATGGCCATCTTGCTAGTTTTCATTATGTATCCCTTATGAGTTTTACAATCCCTACAACCTTAGGAATATACCTTGTATGGGGAAAAAATTGGCATTTGTCTTATCAGTCATCTATCTCGCACCACAAAAACATTTACCTCCAATGAAGAAGTGTGTATTTGTCAGTATTTCAAATATAAAGCAACCTACTAACAAACCCATTAAGAAAAAAACCTATGTATTTAAATAGCACTTAAGTTGCAACAAAAAGTTTGTTGAAGTAAAAATCATAGCTGATGCTGAAGCCCTGCAGCCCTGACCTCCATCAATAAAGAACAAGTCTGAGATTAATTGCCAGATCAGTTCTTTCTCTTGTAGGACTGTTAGGAATGTAACTTCTTGCAGACATGTTCAGGAAGAGCACCAGGTATAGCTCATTCGCAACCTGGGCCATTGGACACAGAAAATCCTTCTAGTACTTCAAAGTTACTATCTCATCTCCACCAGTTCCTCATGTCAAAGCTGTCTCTGCTCAGAAACTCAACACCAGCCCATTTCTCAGCATAGTACCAGAATGGGAAGGGAAGAAAGTTTTTCATCTCTGACACCGAGAACTGGATGGTGCTTTTCATGGTCCAGCCGCAACCCAGCACAGTGTTTAAGCTGCATTTTTGCTTAGAGCTCAGCGAAACCAGGATTTGGTTTTGGGAAACATGTGCTTCATGAGTTGTGAAAGAGTCCCTGGGTTAAACACAGTGGGGTTTTCCGAACACAGAAGTTAGGAATGGAAGTAACATGGAAATTTTGGGCTCTTTGGGGAAACATGTACAAGGCATGCCTCACTAATAACACACTATGAAAAAAGGCGAAATGTTCCTCTGTGTCAGTAATGATATCTTCTCAGTTTGGCCTTTTAATGCTGATGTCAATAGTAGCCCCATCCAATTTTAAATGTAGAATATGTTTCAATTCTCTACTGCAATTCTCTACTATATTTTATAGCAATAACGCTGTTACAGCTATGATGATCTAAGGACATAAGCACAGCAGAATTTGCAAGAAGTAACAGCTTATATTAAAACTTAACTAATATTAAAACAGCTAACATAACCTGAAAAAGCAGGAATGTTTTTCAGGCACAAATTCTTTTTCAGGAGCAGAGCAAGCAACAAACCTCAAGCTCAATTACTGAAGTTAAACTCAAAGCAATTGTTCCCAGTCTACACTTATCTCATATTTATAGTGTTGTTTGTTTTGGTTTTTTTTTCTTTTTAAGAAACAACTTTAATATTTATTTTTAGAAAAAAATAATGTTAAGGAAATAAATTATTTGTTTACTTTTCAAGATATCCATTAGAACAAACACAGAAGCACTGAACTCAATGTACCTGTAAAGTAATTCTGCCACGGACAGCACTATTCTATTGTGGTGAAGGACAGACCTGTAAACAAACACAAGTCTGTCCTGTACCTTACAAATGTTGTGATAAAAATGCACGTTTACTATAAAGGTCACTGTCAGAGGCTAATAATTTTTTTTGTGGGAATCTAACCATTTGCCACTGATGACTCAACCCCCGACAGTCATCTTTTAAAAACTCCTAACCATACATATCTAAAGAAATATGGTTTTGGGTGACACACCTTCCAGTGCTGGAGGTTACAGTTAGTATCTGAAGAAAATGGAGAATTTTGCTAAGTACGGATACTACCATGTTTATTTTAGTGGGATTTCTGGGGATTTCTGGACAGTTGGTTGCAAAGATATTTTTGACCAAATCCTCTAATTCACAGCCAAATAAAAATCCCCTTAATTTAAAAGGAGAATACATTAGAATTGGTTTAGGTCAGTAAAATGAAAAAGCTTAACTTTCCTTATCCAAAGGCCAAAAAGAATCCTGAAAGGTTTGCATACTCAAGTCTTCTGATAACTGTTCATGAGAAAAAACAAATTGTACAAAACTTATATTATGCCCAGTATGAACTTGCTGTTAATTGAAGTTTTGATAACTGATGATAAAGTGTGAACTACTTCATCTGCCACAAACTCAGAGAATACTATTTGGATGCAGTTTGAAATGGAAATCATCAACTATCCTGTTTAAATATTAAAAACCAGAGGGGTGGGGCTCTGCTCAGTTTCACTAAGCTCAGCACACCACAAACCACTGCAACACCACCATTTAGCTTTTGCGCACAAATGCTTATCCACAGATCTCAACGCACTCAACAAATAAAGCTCATCTGTATTTTAGAACAGCAGAAACTGGAGCACATAAAGACAAAATTACTTGCCTAGGCTTACAGAAAAGTTTGTGAAGGAAGAAGCTCATTTCACTTTATTCCCAATCCTATCCCACCCCCTTGACATCAACAACAACCTTGAAGTAGTCTACAGTAAACCTGAATATTTAAAGCCATATGTTCAACTCATTTCAGCACAGATGACCTGACAGACTAAAAGACAAACATCACAGGTAGAAGCTATCACACAAATCAATACTACTGTGTCACTCCATATATAGATTGTTATAAGAAATGCACATTGCAAGACACTTGCAAGTTACATGGAATGAAATATTTATAATCGCAGAGTGGACTTGACACAAATAAACATTTTAAAATAAAAAATACAGTCCTTATTCACAGTTTGTTGTGCAGGTACAAACTGATGGACTTCTGTATGACCTTGTTCTCTAAGCTGTCCATTTGCTTGCTTTTACCAAGTACCTCTTTGTTCTCAAACACTTCTCAAGGAACCTTTATTGCAGCAATTCCCATACCGGGAAGCTCCATCCATTGCCAATGGTCTTCTGCATTGTTCAATAAGAGCCCCACAAAACATTGCTGTTGCATCACAGAACAGGAAAAGACATTTACAACTATTTCACTGCAAGTCCTGGAAAACAGGAATCTGTAACATAAATTAGAGAGACCTTTAACACGTAGAAACTACTAGGTGGGACAAGTACAATCTACCAAAAGAGGAAAGTTTTTCAGATCCTAAATTTGGGTTGGGATGACAGAAGATGGAGAGCTTTTAAGTCTATCTGCAGAAAAATTTCACAAAGGGCTTAATATTTATCACATAAATTCAAACACTTTTATCTTAATAGAATGCAAAGTCCAACAGAGGTTGTGGCAGGTATGTTTACACAGGCACCTCTTCACCTGTCACAGGGACAGAAAGCAACAATTATTTAAAAGGACCTGAACCAACAGACAGTTTGAAAACAGAGTAAGGAAAATGGTATCAAATTGAAACTGCATGGACAATTTAGGCTTAAAGAACGTAATTACAAAAACTAAATTAAGGAAAATTCTCTTTCTGAGAAAGGCAGGGCATGGTCTTTAGTCTGACAAGTGGCCAAACATATTCCTTAGCCTGCTCAAAAAACTCCTGTAGCACCTGTGTCTCATAGCACTGGAGCAATGCACAGGGAACTGGAATCCAGTCTGTAAATCACAACACAGCTGAGCACAGTTCCCTGCACTGACACTATATAAGATGATGCCTTTTGTTTCTTTGAGCAAGAGTCAAGACATTTATTCTAGATCCAACAGTGTAGTGAGATAAGCCTGTGACTTTAGGCAGGATGTTTAAGAGTGACTGATTTTCAGAAGAGCTCAATCCTGGCAGCTACTGCTTTTTCAACTGACAATAAGATTCTTAGTTCCTTTGCTTTCAGCTGCTCATCTGTACAATGAATCTAATAACATATATATATAGTGGGAAATGTATTATAAATCTACGATTAATACGGGTGTGTAAGTATATCACCTGTTGAGTAATACTCTCCACTAAAATTCTTGGACCTCCCCTTCTGTTTAAATAATGCGATAAACCCCCTGGATTTTGTAGGGTAGTACTACTACATCTTGAAGTTGTACACCATCTAGATGCCTTGATGAATTAAGTTCAGTATCACTAGTACCAAGTTTTTGTAGCACATAAACTAATTTTACCATCTGTCAGTCAGTCTCGCTCAATGTGATCTCTTACATTGACCTGGAAGCCTCATCCATTTGCTGCACCTCCATCTTCTCAAGGCCCTTCTCAGTCAGCCTGAGGGAGAACACACTGCAGCCACCAGAATAGGCAGTGCCCTTGGCAGGGCAAGAATCTGCTGTCTGGTGCAAGTATTTCAGTTCCGGGAAATGAGAAGGCTGAAGGCAGCAGCAGCTTTTCTTACAGTTATTTTTGACCGGGAAACTAACAGTGAAAGACCTGAGAGCATGTTCTGCTTTCAGCATTAGGCAGCAAGGAGCAGAAGCACTCTGGAGAAGTTATTTTCTATCCAACTCCTCTCTACAAAAATCTCCCTGCTATCATCTTTGACTGAACTGGAGCCAGCTTCACAGCTCTGTTTCTTCCTCTCCAAAAATAGTGGCTTTGGGTACTCAGAAGAACTCTCAGATATAAAGCTGGGTGCTATTAACATGTTGCTTATTTTTCAACAACTGTGTTGCACAAAAAGATTCTGAACT
Source organism: Ciconia boyciana (assembly GCF_034638445.1). NCBI lineage: Eukaryota > Metazoa > Chordata > Aves > Ciconiiformes > Ciconiidae > Ciconia > Ciconia boyciana. Next base: position 33,090,461 of record NC_132942.1, on the reverse strand, counting down.
TGGTTTTCTCCCATCTGTAGGTCTGATGCTGCTGTTCCTATGCAAGCAAAGCCCTCCATCCAAATCAGTCATGTTCCCTTACTTTTTATGTTTTATATGATCAAAATACATATTTATACCATTACATAAAACCCATAGAATATGTAAAAGCACATAACTTGAACTGCACTAAACATGGACAAGACAGGACCTCAATGATATTAAGCCAGTGAGTGTTTTTTTCAGAAAAGAGGTCTCACAATGAGTTTTCTTTGTCCCTTAAATGAGACAATTTTAGTAGTTCACTAATGTAGTAGTTCACTATGCTCTCAGTTTTTGTGTAAACGATGTAACAAAGCACACAATTATTTTTTTCATGGATTTTAGGGGAAAGCCTGAATGAAATTTTCTTAAATTTGCTGTTTACTTCTTTCCCCAAAAGGGTATGTTTCTCTTTAAAGTCCAAAAAAAAAAAAAAAAAGGAAGAAAGAAAGAAAGAAAAAAAGAGTTATGTTACTCGTAACAAAGGTTTTAGCATCCACTAAAATGTCAGCTAAAGTTGCCAAATAAATACTTACATGCTGCTGATGACTGTTTGTTTAGGAAAAGGAGATTTAGCTGCTCACATGTTCATTAGCACACACAGAGAAATGGATGAAAAATTCTTTTGGTGCTTAAAACTGATGCCATGGCCGCTGCTTACAAGTATTTCTAATACACAGTGGGTAAAAAGTGAATAATGACCAGATTAAGACATTTAAGGAAAGCAACGATTGAACTTTTTTTAAAAAAATGAAGCAACCAACAAAAATGCCCCTTCTTTTTTCCTGGTTACTCTATAAACTCAAAATGCTTGAAGCAGATTGCCTGTTATTTTAGCAAAATATGGTGATTTCTGAGCATTCCCGTGCTTTTACATATTTGAGTTTTGCAATGATTCAGGCATTATTGCTCTGTAATAGGTGTGGCTGCCTTTGAAATGTAAGCTCACAGCTTCTGTAGTCAGTGAACCATTGCTGATAGGGCTGACTAGTCAGAAGCAAAACTGGCTAGTTATGAAACTACTATAGTATATCCTTTATCTCATACACATTTAAAGGATTTACCTATCTATCCCACTGCAGACCTACTCATTGAGTAGGAGCCAACAGCATATGATTGTGTTAATTAATCTGCTATTGTGAGTAAAGGAACAGCTGCAGTGGTCTCGTGGATACGTTGTCAAAGGAAAACAATGTAATGTTAAGCTTCTGACTGCATATTCTGTTACAAAGGAGGTTTACGAGAAGTTAAATTCATAAATCACAGATCATTTTTATAATAATAATAAATATCATCTGACCTTTAAAGGAAAGGTTTTAGCATTCTTAATTTCAGTTTGAAATATGTTCTGAAACACGATACTTAAGCTTTAACCCAATTCTTTGTTTTGAAAACAAACATTCCCCAGAAATGATAGGAAATGGTAGTAGCTATAGAAATGACCTCTGACTGTACTAGATACATGCCATTGTAGTTTTAACAAAGATCAGAGCCCAAAATATCAAGTTAAAAGAAAAAATTGTTGGCTTCCATCCAATGCCTCTTCTAATAAAAACACAATTTCCAATATTATACAGAAATGCAGAATGAAAGGAACATTCATTACAGGAAAAACACTTATTATTTACATAGGATTTTATCTTTTTTTATATGGAAAAGGGTACAAAAAAGACTTTTTCCTAAGTAAAATAACATAATCACTTTTGTGATTCAAATCTACCCCCTACCAAATCCTTTTGGACAGTATATACATCGATCCTTTCATAAACACCCAAGTGGTGACTGACCCAAAAGAGAGAATAAATAGATATTTTTTATGGCTGGCACTTAGAACATAACCATAGAAAATTATGTTAGAAATGAAATATGAAAAGTTTCATAATTCAAAGATGCCTTGATTCAATAGTAACCTTGTGCTATGGCCGGCATGATTTTATGAAAACACCCTGAAAACCTTTTAATTCAGAAGTGGATTGCTGATTGAAATAAACAGAGGAACATCTGATACAACCATTATTTTAAATAACAGGGACCAGATTCTCAGTGGGTACAAGAAGCAAATCTCCACTGGTGTTCATATTCTTATGCCACTTTACACCCGCACAAGAGCTGGTCCAAAAAGTACTATCTGTCAAGCAAACATGTCAAATTACAGAATTCTTGCTTTGTCTTGTTTATTTCCTTTGACAGTTGTAGTTGGCTTTATTGGCATATATGCTTTCGATTAGATAAGCTGCTATTTTATTTCTCTTAAATCTTTTATGTCTGACATCCCTTTCTTTTCTCCTTATTTTAAAAAAATCTGTTAAATTTGTGAACCAAGGACCCAATCCAGAGCTCTGGTATACTGGAATGACTGATGATTTCAGAGGAACTATACCAATTTAAATCTCTACAATGTCCTGGCACCAAAGGAGATGTTTCACTTCAACTGGAGTGGAACATATAAGAAAGCCTGAAGTAGCTTTATTCATAATTTTAAGTGTGATTTAAAACAAAGAAAAAGAAAGGAGCATAATTTTAGATATGAATCACCAGTGTATAACTTGATAACCCAGCAGTAACTGTATGGCACCAAACAACAGATTTCAATCCAACAGCAGGCTCCAAGGAAAGAGAGTAATGCCAGAAATTAGGACCCCAGTGTTTTAAACGCACGTAAGTGGTATCTTCCAAATTAAAGGGTTGCTTACAATAAGAATCATTTCATGTCTCACAAAATGCAATATGAGCTATGGATACCCAAATAAATAAATAAATCTAATAATATCAGTTGTTCTTTGGGTTTAGAGGATGTTCTTCTTCTTCAGAGTAAATTCTGGTATTTGTACACCCAGCATCCCCCAGAAATAATATATGAGCTCTTGAGAACTGCCCAACTGTATTTGGGCTCATACACACTATTATTTAACAGATCTAACTATGCTTTATTAAAATATCAGCATGTATCTACTTTCTGAAATATGCACACAGTATTCACCTCAACTGTGTAGAATTGCCAATTGCTTGCATAAGGTCATTAAAACAACACTTTGTAACTTTAATCAGGCTCTGTGAATTCATGAGCATCATTAGTCACTGGGTTGATGACTTCAGTGAGGTTGATTGGGTTGGGCCTTCATTACTACTTAGTATTAAGTTTCATTTTCCAAGTCAAAATTCTCAAATAGAACAATTTCTTGGACTTTTTAAAGCCTGATTAAAACAGTGCTATAGGCTGAGACTTCGTCTGATGTTACCCACTATTTTCATTTGACAAAATATGCCATAATTTTGGAGAAAATCAGATATATATTTTAATAGGAAATTACAGCTTTGATTACAGTACAGTTCCTTTCAGGCTATGAAAAGAAGAATGCATGGAGAGAAGCAAATTCCCTAAGTTGCCATAATGGAAATCTAAAAAGTTCCCAGAAAATAATTGAAATTAAAAGGTACATTGGAATAAATATTAAATTCTGTCATGCTTATGACTGGAAGGCCACCCATGCAGCTTCAGCATCAGATATAATAAAGTTTTTTACTGATGTTACCTTTCCTCAGAGATTAAATGAATCTATTCTGCCAATTAACAACTGATTTTTATCTCTGTGATCCAGTTTCTCCCGGATGTTAGCACGAGTTGGTCAAACTGATGCACATTCCTCTGCAACCAATCAGCCAGTTGGCACTGATCCTATACACGGTGAAAGAGTATTTTATGATCCCTTGGATGGCTAGAAGAGCAAGTGATCCAGAGATGACATTAGGGAATAGCACTTCAACTGCCCATTTGGTTGTTACAATTGTTAAAGGCCTCTCCAAAACGTAGAACATCCTAAATGGAAATAAACTTATCACCAACAACTACGAGAGACATCTACCCTTTAATTAATGGAAACCTGAAGAGTATTCTAGCTATTTGGGAGATTGCTTATGGTTATACATCAGTCAACGTATCAAATGAAAACAGTTCTAGGATATTCCATCAGTTGTCTGAGTTGAACAACTAGTACTGCTTTAGTCATCACAGCTCAGCAGCCGCTACTTATTAAAGCTGCCTAGTTAAAAACTCACACTAATTTCTATTGTAATTGCATCTATTTCAATGTACTGGACATTTGCTGTTGTGTGACAGAAAAAAAAATGGTCTCAGCCAGTCCAAGAAGAATAATGCAAATATAGAGTTATCAACCTACTTGATAGCTGATACAATAATACTTTTGCTTTGGACCTCCTCATGATGAATACTGGCTGCAGAAAGATCTGCAATTTTCTAAAAAAAGAACTACAGAATGCAACTACAGAAACTCAATATAGGCTAGCGTATAAATCACTAGACTGAAACTCAGGAGATGCTCCACTGACTCTTCCATTGGAATACTGAATGACCTCAGGCAAATTCTTTTGCCCTTCTTGCCTCTGTTTTGCAACATATGGAATGGAATTAGCAATACTTTACCTCTTTTCAATTGTTTTGAGATTTATCAACAAAAAATATTGTGTAAAAGCTAGCTGTTTATGTATTAGACATGAAAGACGCTGACCAAATGATGCTGGTTAAATATTTTTATTTTAAGAATAGTTGAAACAATGCGTTAATATAAACAGATCTGCCCATCCTGGAATAAAACACAGATCTCTGTAGAAAATATCAAGAGAAGGCAAAAATAGATTCCATCAAAAACAAGGGAGTGTATAGCACCCTGTGATAAGAAGTGGACATCATCTACAAAGAAGCATGTGTGCAGAGAAATCTTTAAAGCTTATGAATCCATACTACCCCAGAGAGTCAAACAGACTTTCACCACACATCGTCTTCTAAAAGCAGAGACAGCAAAGTACTTGACACACTCTGTTAGTAGAATAAAGATGCATCCATTTCTAATGGCTGACTTTATACAGGTATTCTGGCATTTGAGCAATTAACTAAATTTGTCAAGACTTGGTGTACTTACTGTATACAGTCCTTACTCATAAAGCATAAGACTCAATCACAGCACTAGCTAATACTTCTCCAAGAGTAACTACCAGGAAATACTTTCTGCCCAAAGGCTCTCTCAGCAATAGGACACATAATCAACTTCACAGTAGATGTGGCTTTTGCCAGTATATTAGGGACAAAAATATATTTAAAAGAAAATCAGAAAGAGTTATGAATCAACACAGCAGGGTATCTCAGTCAGGAGACAGAACATTTACACAGATAGCAATATGTAGCATAAGCAGTACACAGACGTACAAAGGTAAAGAGCAATAATGTACTACAAAATGGAAGTAAGAACAAAGATCTTCCCAAAGATCTTTCCAAAGCCCACTCCCAACCAAATGAGACTGCAGGAACCGCTAATATCATACAGAATATTCCACCTAAGGATTCATGGTTATATGTGGTAGGAGAAGACAGTCATTACCACCTGAGAGTTGGTTGGTAGGCATAAGAATGCACTGGCTTGATGGTATGTGGAAACTCTGCACTGCCTCTGCTGTAGCAACAAATAAAAGGCTACAAAGTCAATGGCTTTCAATCTGAAATCTCTCTCAGTACTAAAATAAATAAATAAGCAAAACAAAAGAGCAAGAGAGAAAAGTAGTGATGTTTTTAGACTCTGTAGTTATTCACTCTCCACCCAAACAAAGACGACAGCTGGGGACTACCAGCAGGATCATGAGACTACAGAATAACCTACACGCAACCCACTGGCACTCTACGTCCTAGCCCTAGAACACCCTCAGATCCTAAGTGAATCAGGAATTTTTCAACTGTGGGTTGGGGGTACTGGAAAATTTTACATCATTGAAAATTAAGTTTCTCACCAGAACTTGGAGCTCCCAGTGAAGCTTTCCTTGGATCCAGTATGGTACTGGAAAGCACACCTGAGAAGGACTAGGCGTTCCAGACAAAACATCTGATCAGGACATTAGGAAGTTATTGTCATTATGCAGAGTCAACTGGAAACAGGTACCGAACAGATTTCTTCAACCATTGGAAGGCATTAGGTGATTGCTGAGTATCACAGAGTACTACAAGTACATAGTAAAAGAATTAAGAAAATCTCCTAAGGGAAAGTTAAAAACCTTCCCAGGTTTGAAACTGAAAACATGGAAGACAGGAGAAGCATAAACAGTGCTTCCTTCTGAGACTGCAAGCCATGAGTGACAGCAAGACAGACACCAGGCAGAATGCAGTTTTGTTTCTGACAATACAAGATTAAAAACCCTTAATGTTTTAAACAGTTTTCAGTTAACTCTGGCAATGGAAGTCATCAATGAAACCGTATTAAATGTGGAGTACATGATCAAAAACTCTCAGCATCTCAGAAATAAACAGATTTAGGAGGTTAATGCTGACCAAAGCTTAAACTCCGTAAACCCTGGTAACCTCCATTAACCAGGTAAAGTCTGCTAACCCTGGTTAAGGGCTTTCAACACGAGCTCAATATAGATCAGAGCAAAGTTTGAGCTATTCAGTATCTGAGGCCCAAAAGAAAAGTAAGAATATGAAGATTTGTTTGAAAGTTAAAATATGTAGAGGAACACTTTTTTAATCCAGTTGTCTAAGCCAGTAGTTTGAGATTGCTATTGGCATAGATGTCCAAAAGATCTCCATAACCTTAAAGAAGAGTTGTGAGGCAGAAGAAATTCATTAAAAATGCTTGTCATGAGGCACTAGGGCAAGAGAAACAAAAACTGTCGGCTTGTCTGCTTTCTTACTTCCTTGAGACAATTCTGCTAGCAGATTTTACAACTAACACAGACTTTTGCTAGACATCACATATTTCTGACAGGAGTCACAGTGCAGTGGACACAAGTGGAAGCAGTCTGCAGTACAGTATGCTTAGAACTGCTTGTCTCCTCTGCTCCAGACTAGCAGACTGCTATAAAGCAATCATAACCTTCAGTATCCAGCATTCTAGTGAAGAATGAGAGAGGTAGTATGTCAGAGCTGAGTCTTCAAGGATTGAGCTTCTTAGACTGTGCTTTTGGGCAGATAGCAGTGAAGCAACCATTATGCACATAGATGTCTCCTGAACATTTCATGTACTACAAGATAAATGGGACACACCAGATCAATGATTTGGTAGCTTTTCATCCAGTTGGAGATCACTATACTGCATTGTTATTTTGGTTTTCTGTTTTCCTCTTGTAGCTTAAGTTTAGAGTTACTGTATTCCAGACCCAACAAAATACATAAAGGCAGTCTCTCAATTATATCCATTTACAGGGAAGACCCATCCAGGAGACTGTTGCTCGCCATTCCAGGTAGCATAACAAAACTCAGAAATGTCAGAAATCCTGGGCATCAGCTTCAACAAAGCACTGATGTTGGGTTGGGCTTCCACAGCCGAGATTTCCATTTTTATATGATGCAGACAGTTTCATAGGAAAAGCAAGTATCTTCCACACAAAAAACCAAGGTATGGTCTTTTACATTCTTGACTAGTATTACTGCATGTGAGCTGTACTTACAATACTCTACTTTGGTTAAGTTACATAATTTAATTTCAGACTCATTCACTCACCTCATTGCTTTTTGAGTATTTTCACCATTGCATTATTAAATCCTGTAATAATATCATTTTATTTAAGGTATTCTCATCATATGCATGGTAGTCATTTGCAACAGAACACTCATCCCCTAGAGCTGTTATTCCTGGGAAAATAAGAAATAGGGGGAAAAAAGCTTCCTTGATTTCTCCTGCTCTTTATTCCCTTGCTTACTCACTAAGGGAGAAAAAATAAGCACATCAAAACTAACAAAGCTGTCATCTTGGGTTAGAACACAGAAAGGCAGATTCTGCCATGGGGGCATCCACAGATCTAGAACGTGCAGATACATAACCATGCACTTTAGATGAGTAGTGAAAAGATGATGTTGAAATGAAGTATGGCTTTTTCCATTCCATATCTATTACTACAGAACAGTCCTTCTGTGTATGGCATTGTCTTGTCCCCTGAGAAAATGTATTTACAAAATGCTCACAGCTGCACAGTAATTTTCTCAGGAAATGTATATATTCTAAGTTTTTAAGATCTATTTCTAAAGCAAAATAATTCCTAATGAACTGTGGAAGAAAAAGATCTAAAAAGAATTTTAAGTGAATAAATTACAGCAATGTTATTTTTACATTAATATTTTTTTAAAATATTGGTGAGTAAAGGAAGGAATATTCCTATTCTTAATTTCATTTGGTACCATGATAAAGAACAAGCACTGGAGAGTGGTAATCACAAGAGTCATTTTAACCACACACTATAATATGCTGGAAGTGACTTACAATGGAATCATTACGCAAAGTCTATTATATTTGTGAAAGCTTTTTAAGTAACAGCAATGGAAACAGTGAGAAGAATAGCAACATGGACCATCAGATGAAGAAAGAATCATATTCTATGGAAAAATATTTGCACTCCTTTTTTTGAATCCTCTCATGATAGCTTTAATTGTAGTGCTTCTATAAGGAAACAAACAACAATTGTACTGATTACATGGGTCAAGACTTATTTTTTAAAGAGATAACACCTCACCATATGAAATTACAAATTTGTAAGACAGTGCAGAAACACTTAAGTGGCTATTCTTAGAAAACAAAATTCTTATCTGATCAAACATTTCTTGGTACCTTATGAAGTACAAGTCAAAGGACATTAAGAATCACAGAAGAGAGACTGTTTAAAATCCAGGAGACCTAACCACTCATCTGGATTATACTATCCAGAATCATTAACGAAATGGAAAAAGCATGGCTATTTTTTTAAATAACATTAGTACACAGTGATTTTCTATGGCATCAACCAGAAAAACTATTCTGGCTTACCAATCACAATACTTTCTATCCCAGCTTAGTATCTCTGCAAACTGGTACCCCAACACAGTGTCATCAGAAACACCCATCCAACCGATTACAACTTGTGCAAAAATGTCTTAAATAGATGGTATCTTTGTATCTCTAGCTTACCAGTGTTTAGCGTAAACAAATACACAGAACAGAAATAGTACTGTGATCAATTAAGCAGGAAATCAGGGATAAGAGAGTTCTTTGCGATCTATGCATTAAAGATACTTAGAAGAACTGGGTACTGTTCTTTCTGGAATTTGTTTTAAAGTATATTACAAGGAGAACAAAAATGAATCATATTCTTAAATGCTTTGGAAATACAATAGGTTGCAGAGAAAAAAAAGCATTGTTGTAGTATTGCAATACGCAACATGAATAGGGTTACAATCCCCCTCAGTTTAAAACTTCTAAAGTCATGCCTCCAATCCTAGATACACAGGTGTGCGCCTACCTTCTATGTTTCATTATAACCTTGAGTCTCCCAAACAGTATGTTTGAAGCCAATATGTCAATAACCAAAGGAGTTCCAGTCATATGCACACATGAAATGGCAGAAAAAGTTTAAAGAGTGGACCGGCTAAACTTTCAAAGTCAACCCCCCAAAACCTCATTTTCCACTGCAATTTCTAGAATGGAGACTCACAAAAACCACACACATATTAGTCCCTCGCTTCTCCTCTAACATCCACCTGCACTCATAAAGGTGGTTTTTTTAAGACAAAAATCTTTTTCCCATACTTAACTCTACAATTCTTGTTCAATTTAAAAGAACAGCAAAATTAAACTTTTTCTTAATGAAGAAAACTACTGTTGATATGCACTACAAACATCAACAGCTACTAAAGACATCTACTAGATTTCATGGCCCAGTGGTCTGATCCAAAGTACTAATTTGTATAATGTACAATGTAAGCAAACTGAAACTGCATTGTAGAAATCTGAAAAACCATCTCAACAGTTCTTAATTTACCCTTTAGGACCCAAGGCAGGGGCTGAGATCTGCACTCTGTGCTCACACCATCTTTTGGGTATGGCAGACTCTAGTCATGGAAACTCCACTGAGACAGAATCAAGTATTTCTGTACTTAACATAAAATAATGTGAATTAAATATCTCTGATCTTCTTTTCCATTATATCTGGTACTCCTGAAAAGCTATGTCAAAATTTGCATTCAAGATGCTGACCAATAATGTACGTTTTAACTTACTGTGGCAAATAAAACTTTGTGCCATATGGCTGATTAGAGATATTCTCTCTCTTTTTCTTCTCCTCTAAACAGCTGGGTGAGTAACAACAAGGAAAAGACAGTCAGCAGCTGCACACTGTTATCATTACTTTGATACTGCTTGAAGGAATCTAAGCCTTCCACAGGTATGCACCTGAGATTAGAGGCAAAGAATTTTCCTCTCTAAATATGAGAGGAAACAGCTATGGGAGTTATAATTATGTTTTACAGGTGTCATCAGAACAATGCTTCCAAATTTTACCCAGAACAAACATACTCTTTTTCTATTTTGTGATCGAATTTTTCAAAGGCCTTCAGGGAAAAGATATTATTGTACAAAGGCAACAACAGTGAGTAAATAAGTATAAAGGCAAACACTTCTACTGCAGACTTCCCAACTTTATCTATTTCACCCATGCAACTTCAGTAGTTATCCAATAGGATCTGCAAACAGAGCATTAACCGTTCGAGCTCTGTGTTTGATTACTGTGTACCAGGGATTCCCAAGCTGGAATTTCACTGCACTGCCATGGCTGGCAGAGCCCTTGTTGGTAATCGGAGGAGAATTAACGAGCCACGTGGCTCTGGCTCCTCCCAAGTCAAAAGGTATTTGGAAAGGGTAACTTCACCTAGTATTACCTTCTACACAACCAGTGTTTTAGTGGCCACAGGAATGCCTGATCTGGAATGTCAGCTGCAGCTGGGGCTAAGTGGGAAGAGGGAACCTGAAGCAACAGGTGGAACATGCGAGGAAGACTATGGACACCCCTCTGGGCAACACAGCTCTTGCACTTGCCTCACTTCCACCATCCCATCTGAAAGGGAATGTAATTCATACTTCTGAAGGACAATGTATTTTAAGTCTTTCATGGCTGCTTTATTATAAGTAACCCCCCCCCCCAAGCTACTGTGATCATTAAGTTGTTTATGAGACAACTGCAGCGATGTTAGCTCCTCTCTCTGTGAGGTAAGTGACCCCACCTGTGGACTGAAGTAAGGCAAACACACTTTTTTCAATTTTCTCCTACAGGGTTTTGGGTTTGGAGATCATCGGGAGAATTTTCTCAGCTTCTCTGGCTGTCTGTGTTCTTCTTTTTACATTAAATAAGTGCATGGGAGGAATATTTCACAGAACAGTACAATTAAAGAGAACAATGCAGTATCTTTAAGAAAAGTTAAATTTTAGTTTGCATGGTCAAACATTTACAAAGACTTTAAGATTATTCTCATCCAGTCATCATACTAAACCACCAAAGCTATGCACCCAGTCGCAGGAATAAGAATTTTGAAAGTTCGTAATAAATTACTTGTGAAACAGCACAAATCGAAGGAATACTTACACAAATTTCACAAACAACTATATTGTGAGCTTTTCTCATGTAACTCGTTAACATGAAAAATAAAAATCTACTGAGTATATAAGGTTTCCAATTATTGAGTATTTATATTCCAACTATTGAGTATATTGAGTATATAAGGTCTCCAATCAGGGAACAGCAGTTACAGTGCAGCACTAATTGTGGTCTTTGTGAATATCAAAGGTGGTTTTTTATGCACACACATACATTTTCAAGACAGAAACCACCCTTTCATTGTTGGAAAGCACCTAGAAATCTCTGGACACTACTCTACCAGCAGCTGTGTTATTTTTCTTTAAGTTTAAATTATTGTACATGGCTATCGTTGCTAGGTAGGACTTGGCTTCCAGCATTGTAACAGTGATGGCTGAAGTCTGGGCTGGACTAAGAAACAAGCAAAAATTCAGAGGTGAAAATTACCTCTGTGGGGGTGGTTTGTATTTGTTAATGCCTTTTTAAAATTATCTTGGATATTTGCTTGAGCAAGGTATTGCCAGTCTCTGCTCTCCAGGCATCCTAGCACTTGTACTCTTGTTGCTTTCAAGTTCAGTGTCACCAAGATACTTTCAGGCAACAGATCATCTAATGAAGAACAATACGATGTCAGTGTGTAATGACTTCTTGAGAAAGAGAGTGATGTTATTCAGCAATACAAAGAGACAGTCTCACTTTCTTCTCAGATAAACAACTTGGTAATGAAAGATTGTTTAGAGGTAAAGAACAACTGAAGGAAATTTAAAGGGGCATAGCAACCAGGGTGTTAAAAAACCCCAAACACCCACGTTTTAAATATTAATGACAGACAGAGCCAGTGATTCCATTTCTATTGACAGGAAATTAAAAGAGAAACACATAAAAATTCAGATGAGGATTTAAAAAAAACATTATCCAGTGACAGACACTGAAGAAAGGAGTATCTCTCAAAACACAACATTTACAGAAGGGCAGTAAAAATTATCACTACGCTCATGTTTGGCTCCAAATCACTGTACTAAACTCACACCTGATGTAACTGATTAAAACATAGTAGATGGCACTGGTATATCAGAATTTGGCTTTATGAATTGTGCAGCATTAGAAGTTTCAAACTGAGAATGCTACAAGAGTGTACCTTAATACTTATGCAATGCACAGTAGTCAGGCAGTGCCAGGAAGGCTTGAAGTGTACTTGCAATGTATTTCTTCCTATACTTTAAGTCCACTACACTGCCGAACAGTGCTAAACATCTGTACTGTAAATGCAAATCAGGCCCAAATCCCTGAAAATCTGTGTATTTTTTCATTCACTAATGCCACCAGCACTCTGCATGCAGTGAAAAGATGGTCATTACAGAAAGATGCCATGGGCCATTTTTAAATAGAATCAATTTACATTTACCAGAATCTTATTGCCAGTCTTGGTTTTGTTTTTTAATAGTGCTAAATAGTCACTTGGGAAAGCCTGTTATGTACAAACAGTGCACACACAAGCTTAATTCTTCAGCAACTTCAGACAGAAGTGTAAAATGCAAGCTGGAACCCAAAGGCAAGGAGGTAGAGCTCTAGTAAATCTGATGCAAAGCCTAATCTGTCTTTTGTCTGTACAATCTGTGGAATATTTGAAAGGGAAGCAAACATGCCAGCAAACATTGCATGTTACTTGTCTCAAGGGAAGTTCTGAATTTTTGTTCACCCACCCAGACACAGATAATCAAAAGGAAGACCTTATAAGCCAAGTACTTCAGGGTAGGTCATCTATTTCTACATCTCTCTCTCCGCATATAGGCTGCATTCAGCTTATCAGCAGAATGTACTATAAATGGTAAGAGTCTAAGAAAATAGTAGATGCAATATGTATGTCAGCAAAAACTATTTCTAATGCTACTTCTGTGCACACTCTGTTTCAGAACGCAGTGGAGTAGACGGACAGCTTTTGCGGTTTCCTATCGGTCTGAAGTGCAGTGCCTCTTTCCTAGTGTACAATCTTGCAAGTTTTTAAGAGAAGTGACATTACTGTTGTTGGCACTGTCATAGGCAGACAAACCTGGTTAGCTTAGTGTTAACTGCCTACTGAGTTTGATCATTGGTGTGAGACAGGGTTGTACTGACAAAATACCAACCACGAACCTGGCAGGAGTGTGAACTAGGAGTCTTCCCTTCTAATTTATACTTCAAAAGATGGTATCAACTGGTATTAGAACAGAGAATTACTCTATTCTTACTTCACAACTATTCTATTACTGTATCCTTAACCATTACAAAAATAAAGAATTAACTATAAAGCTAGATAGCAAAATAAAATGTATAAAAGAAACACCTACATAATAACTATTACATGCTCAACAGCTCACTCATCCTTCCACAGTATAAATGTCAACTGTTGTTCATATTATCCCTTAAAGAAAGAGCCCACCTGTCCCACAGTTTTTTCACACAGGATTCAGATTAGAAGGATACTCATTTTCTGGTGGTATTCTGAAAGTAAAAAACATGCCTTCAAGGTTTTGAGTACAGTTACAACCTATTTCCTTTAATGCTTGATCTTTAGTATGGTTCCACATGTACGGCTGAGAACCAGCTTTATGCATTTGATTAAATATAATTAAAGATACAACTAAAGAAGCTGCTTTCTATACCTAATATAAGGAAATGACATAAAACAATCAGCTCAAATGTGGGGGCTTTTTTCCATTTTCATTCAAGAATTTATAGAATTATTTTAAATTGATCTGATGACTTTCACATTGTTTCTATTATACTACCTAGTCATCAGTGACTGTTTTGAAAATTACTGAATGTAACCCAGTGTCTGAAATGATCACTATTAAAGAGTCTACCCTACTTAATTTTTTAAAAACTGACCTTTTGTATATTTATTCTCAATACAGTAATCTTCATTTTCTTTTTGGTTTGTCTCCTATGGACCTTTCTGCGAACACAGCACAATGAAAACAGACAGTTTTGAAACACTGCCTTCTATGCTTGCCAAAATTTACTCTACAATTTAAGAAAGCCCTCTGCTACTTAACGTCTGGTATTTTCTTTGGCCAAGGAATCTTTTGAAATTCTGACTAGAGCTGTGAAAACCCAGATGATGAACAAGCACAGTAGGGCAGTGTGTTGAGGATTTAACTTCAAAAAACTTACCATGTTTTCTAGGCTCACTAGCCTCATCAAGCTAAATTCAAGTCAGCAGTGCTTTTTAAATACATGTCAGGAAGTAAAAAATACAAAAATGTTTAATCAATCAGAATTCTTTCAACAGAAGGCGTAGGAGCTTAATGCCAGTCAAGTGCAGAAAATAACTAAACGCCCAGTAAGACAACACCACTGGATAAGGACACACTCATCTACCTTCTAACTGTGGTAGCTGAACATATAGCTGGGCATCCTTCTTCCACTATAAAAAAATTAGACTTTGCTATATGCAGTTCTGCTCAAATTTGGCTGATAGAAGTTCATTTCATATACTTTTGCGGAGAAATAAAATAAACACGGTGCCCTACAGACTCAGATTCTCCGTTGCCTTGCACAATCGTTTAGAATTTTGCAAAACACATGTAAACTAGCACAAAATGCTACTATTCTAATGCGTCTTTATTTCCCACCCACTATGCAGAGGTGTAAATGATGACACACTGTGCATGGGAGTAGTGAATCAGGCCCCACATTGTCTGAAGATATATTAGCACAGGCTCCTATGAAAGGAAAAGCAAGGACACTAAAACCGCTGAGGAAAAGAACAATAATGTTTTTCATTGATAATGCTATACATGTTTTTAGTAATGAGTCTCTCTCTCAACTCACTCTAAGTAAAGCAATTGGCATGTTCTTTAGATAGAGCAACAGTACAAATACAGCTGTGTATATCTGACACACAAGCCTTTGATTTTGGACTTGCTGAATGTTCAGATAGTTGATGAGATCACTTCAGTGTTGCTGCACATAAAAAAACCAAGGTATCTGCAGCACGCCTAATTCTGATATTAATCACTCTCCTCAATAGACTGAGAACCTGCACCAGGGTCACTATTGTGCATCTTTTCTTGCCTTAAGATATGTTTGCAAAAAATTGCTATTCACCACAGGGGAGCTGGGAGGAGAATGCCTGGGAATTGATGGGCATCAATTGTACCCACAGCTGTGAGTTCTTCAGTTCTGGCTGCCACAAACGTAGTTTCAGGTCTTTTCACAGTTCTTTCAGTGCAAAAGAAATCATGACTATTCCTTGGTGTTATTTCAGCAGTCTCACTGGCTTCAATTTCTCTCCCCATGTTCAGCCAGCTGCTGATCCTGTCACCCATATGAAGACTGAGCGTAGAGCAAGAAAGGTGGTGCAGTCCTACCATCAGATGCTCTCTTCAATATAGACAAACTTGCTGTGTTGAGCTTTAACATAAGAGGTAGTACATAGGATGTTTTGGTAGATGAGTAACAAACATGGGTTCCCTTGTACAACAGTTAATTTTCATACCTTTCTTTTGGCTGCAGTTCACAGCTAACACTGCACTATCGCACTGCCCAAGTCAGATCCCCTTGTCCTTTCAGTGTCAGTGAAAGTGAGTTTCATTTTCATTGAAAAGTACCAGTATGTTCAAGGATAAGACTTAAAAGAAATAGCCAAAGAAACAGTAATATACAGTGTTCTGTATTTGTCCTCTACTACTGCTTGTCCTTTTCAATAATGTCCAGTTTCATTCCTGACCCCTCTTACAAAGAGAGTTCATTATAATTATACTATAGTAGTCACCATCACAAAGTCAACATTTGCATATAGTTACTAGATAGTAGCATCTGAGCAACCACAGTCTTATTTCTACACAGAATAGGAAATAACTGTGGTGACCCTGATACCGTTGTGTGGTAAATGTGGTTGCATGTTGACTTAATGTTATTCACTGTACTGGCATCATAATTATTTTAAGAAAACAAATAAAGTTATAGAATAATAGAACACTTGATAGACAAACTCCTCCCCTTCAGAACTCACTGCCTACTGTTTCAGTGGCAGAATAACTTGGAAACTGTTCATCATAGCAGATATCTACTTGATCAAAGATACACGCAGAAAAATAAAACTACATATCTATGTCCATAAAATTAAAATAAAGGCACTAGAATATACAAAAGAACAGTAACAGTCAACTTCCACTTCTGTAATTTTTCCTCTTTACATAGATGGCATTTTTATGTGCCCATAAATTTCCAGTTAATAATCAAAATCAAAGATGTTCTGTTCTTTCCTTGAATTCTCTCCAAATGATGAAAAATGGCTGTTTGCTTTTCTTTTGTTCACAGAAATCTTTGAATCACCTTTTGGTCTCAGTCAGATCATACCGGGTATTCCACAAATCTCCCAGGAAAGTGTGAAGTATTTAAGAGGGATGCTTAAGACATTTCAGAAAGTCTTTTCAGATTTGGTTCTGTCCCTCTCTCAATAGCTTTGTTAGATCATTAAAAGGGAAAATTATGCAGTCTTTGATAGACTACTCCCCTACCTTGGTGTTAGATAAGATGTGAGTAGCTCAGTTTTCAATTACATTAGCCTATGATACATGTGGTAAGGCATTCCTAAAAACCTAATGAAGGGGACACCTAAAGAGACATGCGAGGAAAACACAGCTAGGACTCAAGACAGGAATGAGCAGGAATCACAGCTGACAGAAGTACGATTATATAAAGCCCACTTACAGTCATCCTTACCAACCACATTTTAAAAATCAGTAGCAGTAACTCTACTGTATATTTTGTAAATTTTCTAACTAGGGAGATACCTAACAGTAACACCGCAGTATCTCTGTTGCTCCAGGAAGATCAGAAATGAGCTCAAAAACCCAGACATGGCCCAGAAGTCTCATCCTTACTTCTTCCTCCTACTCTTTAGTTGAGTATTTAAACAAGGCCCAAAGTATGGCTACTCCACTGTGCCCTCTCAAACTCTCGGTTCGTGCTAGACGACAATGAAAGTTTAAGGTAGAAAAAATCTGGGAAGAACTGGAAAATAGTCTAGAAATACCAAGTGTGTTTTATAGCAGGAGAAAAAGGAGTGTCATTTAGTGATGACTACTGCCACCATGGAAGGAAGGAACAGAGGGAAGAAGTCTGCAGAAGTCTGAGCACTGTGGGACAGCTGTCCTCACCCCAGCTGGGGGCCTGGTCAGATCCCACCACAGCTTCTTTCCATCCAGCAAGCATGCCAGGCCTTCCTTCCCACCTCCCTGGGGCGTGGGAGGTGGGTGGGGAGGGTCTGGGACCTGTCCCTGGAGGGTCTGGGACCCTGCCAGGGCCCATGCCTGCGAATGCCCAATGCTGGCTGCATGCCTCAGGTGGACCTGCGATATCTGAGGCATTTTGGTTCTTCAGGGACTTAGGCTGTCCATGACTGAGCTCCTAGGAATGTCACGCTCCACACCGCGTGATCGCGGTGCACAAACAGAAAATACCACGCTGGTATTTCAGCCTATTCTTGGACCTCTGCCTAATGTTTCCTCCCCGCTCTTCTTCCCCCTCACTTTTAATAATACTCACTTATATGCTAGCCTGTGAAACTGCAGCCAA